>NC_056733.1:1738088481-1738308481 GCF_019279795.1 Protopterus annectens | reverse complement strand
CACAGATCTTCACAGAATGTCCACGTTTTACCATCATGTATTTTTGTCTGTTCCTCCTGAGATCTGAATTTTTCTGGCAAATAGCTGAGGATTTAATTCATCAGGTAATGACAAACACTTGAGTTTAAGACTCCACATCCTTAAGAATACTCATCATAAAGCTAAATGTATCATTCTATGAACATCCTATGTTTGTAAGAGGAATATTTCAAGTCTGTACCTATTTATCCCCCCGTCAATTTAGGCATTGTCCAGATGTGATGCTCTGAGAGTTTGTGAGGTGGGTTCACAGCTCAGTAGCCTGACTCACCCTGGGAAAGGACAGCTCATATATGACACCCACAGGGGTGTCTGTCAAACAGTTGTGAGTGACTGTGCCACTGCTAGGCCAGTTAATGGGTTGTTTTCCATATCCATGTTACCTGTGATTATGAGTATGACACATGTTTGCCTTGTAAAGCTAAGAGACCTATAGAGGGCATATGCATAGTAAAGTACTGTTGTAGACATGTGTGTTGAACTCCATGTGATATCTTGAATTAATAACATTCAACTGTACAGTGTTCTGCTGGACAATAAACAATTTGTGACTGATATCTGTAGTCACATACACATATATACCTGTGTTATGTCAGACAAACCATTGGCAGGTCTGTGAGCAGTGACACTGTAACATAATAGCCTACTTATGACTATTGTACATCTTCCAGGCTATCACAGTGATGTCAAACCTTACTGTGTAATCAACGTTCTAATGTATGGTGCAGCTATATTAATACAGTATTAATACTGATGTCCCCTTTGACACCCATTTATGTGTGCCATTGTCCAGACCTACTGCTGTAACAGGTTGAGATGTATGATTGAGCAGCAAGACTGCAACTACAGTGTGCCATACTAACATACAACAGAAATATATACCAGGTATTCCCTGAGCACATGTATGTATGCTTATGTTCAGCTGGAAGGCAGAATAATAAATCACATGGATTTCAAGCATTCAGGTACATAGGTTGTGCATTTTGCACGTGTGTGTAATATCAGTGTCAGTGCATACGACAGACAAATGTGTACAGCTACTAGTTGTTACAGTGCCCTGACACTGATATGGGTACTAGAGTAGGCATGATCTTCAGCTATTAATCAGAATAGTGTCCACCTGTGTTATGACCGTCTGTCCATGCCTACCACTGTACCAGTTATATCCACAGCTATATATACAGTGGATATCACAAGTGTACACACCCCTGTTAGAATGCCAGGTATGTGTGCTGTATGACAATCAGACCACAGGAGATCATTTCTTAATGTTTCTCATCTTTATGTGACCCCCTAACCTGTACAATTCCATTGAAATACAATCAGAGGTATTTCTAAGAAGGTGACCAGCTATTGCCAAGTGAAGATGTGCCATGATGTTAGAGTCCAGACCAAGATGGATGAATGCTGTAACCATCTCAAGAGGTACACAACATATTAGTTTAAGGGTCTGCACACTCATTCAGCTGGCTTATTGTACTGAGTATTATTTCCATATGTTTTCACAGACCTGATTGTTATGTTTTCAATTGAATTGTGCATGCTATAGGTCACACTACAGGTGGGAAATGTTATGAAATGAGTTATTGTGGTGTCATCTTCCAATTGCACTAATAACAGGCAATGTATTAGGGGTGTGTACCCTTCATATCCACTGTAGCTATATCGACACAGCAATATCTGACCTGTATATCCAGCCTCCACCAAGATAGAGTAATCCTGTTTTGGTGGGCACATAATAGGTTGCTACAATGGCTGTACAGGGACACATAGGTGCAGGCAAAAACTCTGAAACAAGTCCATCTATATCTGAGCAAGCATGTAAGTTCACAGGTGACTTCCTGTAAGGCTGACTATGACAATGAATTGGACATATCCATACCACCAAGGACAATTGCAATTGTGTCTCCACATATATTGTAAGTCTCAGATGAAACAACACAATTCACCCTGTACTGGGGGGTAATGAACACCTCATACACACATGCCATGGATATAGGCAACCTGCATTACATAGATTAGGTGAGAACATCCTCACCCTGACCACTCCATTTGTACAGGGAGATATGCACATCAACCACACTCCTCTCCTCAGCAATGGTGAGCATGTACATATTGCCTACTGATGGCAACAACAGCATATCTCCATGGGGCATACTAACATCAGTGCCTGCCTCTTACATGACCTCAGGCATGTGCTCAGAGCTCCATCACACACCATAGTCAAGCATAGACCTGCCACCATCCACACACCATCCACATGGAAGATTCCAACTGTCAACCCTCTACACAAAAATGAATGGAGCTAAGAGGATTATGCAATCAAGTGTCCAACACTGGGGGAATAAGATAGCTCAGGGCATGTAATGCAAGCTGCTATAGCCATGATAGCTTGGGTTTCAGTTTAGTGTGGATTATTTGCAAGTAATATCCACTGTTGATGTGCATTTTGTCAACCGTATGGGGTCCTGTGACCTTTTTCCTGTTTATGTTTTCCAGTTAACATGCGGAGTGCAAGTCATTTGGATGGAGAGCAGAAAATGTGTGGGAGAGGACTGCCTGTGGAACAGTGTGGTCCACAGGGTAAATGATGCCAGCCTGCATAGCAGAACTTATGAGCATGTGCAGCATCGGGTACTGACCTCAAATGCCATGCCCCTCAATGGGCTGCTGCGGTAGCGAGGGACTGGCTAGCCACAGGTGGGGCCCCAGCCATACAGCCCCCACTGACACCCACCAAGAAGCTCCTCACCACACTTGGGCCACACACCAAATGCACAAGCCATGATGCAGAGAGAAGCATTGTGGAAGTGGGCTGCAAACAAACACTGGATAAAGAGCATGCAGGTAAGGGCCCAGTGGGGATTAGTACACTAATGTATAAGACATCAACCAAAGAAACTTGTACCAGTATAATGAACCAAAAATACTAAAAAATACTGGCCCAATGGAATGAAGCAATAGTCCCCACTGATAAAATATCAAATAAAAATAAAATGGTACTTCGAATGAGCGTACTACACTTTATTTCAATGCTTTTGTCTCTTGGACTTCTTCAGAACAAATGAATACGTTCCAGTAAAAACAACCATTTTATAACCACTACAATAAAACAATTAACAAGTTAAATAATCATTCAATTCAAAAACATTGTCAGTTGTTTAAACACAGCCTTCTGTCTTTAAAAAAACATTTGAGATTTATACTCTCATTTAACCCTGCCTTTCTATCAGCTTTCAATTTAATTTGCCAATATGTGTCCCTCTGCTCAATGCTGTCTTTAAAATCTCCTCCCCTTAAATCTGGATGAATTTGTTCTAAAATAGAAAACAAAAACTTTTTCTTCCTACATTCAGTAAAATGTTTGTACAGGGCATTGTGCTTCCTTAATTGCATATTGGTGCTCCCTAATTCTCTCCTGTTGGGTCCTAGTTATCATCCCTATGTAAAAAGCTGGACACTCACTGCAAACACTAATGTACACAGCCCCCTCAGTTTTACACGTGAAGTGTCCTGGGGCCTCCAAACTTCTTGGGTAAATGTTTAAAAGAATTAATGGCCCTTCAAAAATAAACAAACACCATCTGCATGTGCCACATTTAAATATTCCCTTGGCCTTATCAGTGTACATACTAATAGGAATGGATTTAGTAGTATCTTGTTGTAATAAAGTTTTGAAACTGCACCTATTCTTATATACAAAGTTGGGAACGCTACCTATAGTCTTATATAATTCTCCGTTCCCTTCCAAAATTCTCCATTTTTTTATATTATGTTTTTTTATTAAATGGTTATCAACTGTCAGTCCAAATTATAAGAAAGTTTCCAATTGCTAGGACCTACATTATTAGACCTGTTGGATTTTTTCTTAAAACGATGTGTAAGTTTTAAGGGATATAAATCTTGTCTTTTTCAACTGATTTCCTGAGCTGTTGCTTCTAACCACTTTCGGTCATAACTTTTTTTGATAAACATGTTAATCATACCTTGAATTTCCTCATTAAATACCCTAACATCACTTGTAATCCTACTAGCACAGATGAACTGCCCCTTAGGGATATTTTTCTTCATAAATGTAGGATGGTAACTTCTGTTATGTAAATAACTGTTGGTAAATGTCCTTTCTCTATGTACAATACTCATGAGAGTGTCATGTTTCCATTTCCATTCTAAATGAACATACAAAAAGGTAACATTCAAACCCCTGTCTCCTTTAGTAAATTCTAAAAAATCTGACTTCTCATTTAGTGCATTAATAAATTGTACTACGCTTTGATTATCCCCTTCCAAAATGAAAAACAGGTCATCCACAAAATGCTTAAAGTAGTATACTTTAAATTCTGAACAAATGTTTTTAAAATAAGACTCTCCCACCAACCCATAACTACATTGACAAAAGAGGGCAAAGTTAGAGATCCCATCGCTACGCCCTTGATTTGTTTATAATATTTACCATGAAAAATGAAAAAAAATGATTGTCTAGTAATGTATCAATCAAATCACATAAAAAGTTAATTTTAACATTACCCAAATTGGTGTTCACACTAAGGAAATGTCTTACATATTCCACACCCTCTTCATGAGGAATGGAACTAAACAAGGCTTTAACATCTGTCAACATTATAAACTTATTAGGATCAAAGACAAAACTATTCAAAAAATGTTTCATATTATCGAAAAAGACCCAAGAATCCTATACACAGCAATCCAATTTCTGTGCTAAAGGATTTAATATTGAATCCACAACCAGAGAAATCCCTTCAGTAACACTATTTGGGGAAGAAACAATAGATCTAAAAGGAGGCTTCAGCTGATCTTTGTGCACTTTCGGAATTCTAAATAAAGTGCCTATTTTTGGTTTGTCAACCACACAGAAGTTATGAACATCAAAGTCAATAACCTTACTCATTAAACTATCATAAAGGAAATTATGATTTTTTTAAAACTCTTGTGAATATCAAATAAAATGGCTATCTTATAATCCGTCTGTTTGTTCAGTAAAGTTAACATACATTGAATATATTTTTATTTGTTCATTAACACTAGTGTCCCTATGGCACAGCATAATCTAAACAACTTCTAATTTCATCCTCACAAGCGTTTTCAAAAACCTTTAACGTGTTGTGTAAAACTGGATTGAATACTGATGGTTTAACAAAAGCAGAACATTGTTTAGGTATTTCATTTAAAATAAAATTCAAATTTAACTTACAAGTAAATTTTTTTTAACTCTAGTAAAGTACTCACAGTGTCCGCTCTCCTAGTAGGAACAAAATTAAATCCCAAATTAAGAACGCTTAAATGTGCTTGGTTCAATACAAAATCAGACAAATTTAAAATGTCACAAAAATAGTTACTTAGTTGTTGAACTACATTTTGGTTGAAGAGTTTGAAGCCATTTAAGCCTTCGTTCGCATCAGTTTTAGCTTTGGTAACGTTTTGGAAAAAAAGTTTTGGGTCTAACAGTTGTTTCATCATTGAAGTTTTCAAGAATATCATTAACGTTATCCTCGTGTTCTTCTGAGTCCAGAAAAAGAGAACTGGAAGTGGAATTGCCCTAATTTAAAACGTTATTGACGTTAGTAACCCTGGCTTGATTCTCATGCACCCACCACTCTGTCTGAACTCTATGTGATTGGTTATCTTGTTTGTCCATCACTTTACTCTTTACCCACGTAGTTAAAGTGTCTCTGTTTTTATTATTTACGGCAAATTCCAAATAAGCTGTTTTGCTTCTATAAGCTTCAGCATCTCTATTGATCTTGTTATGCTTATGTGAAATTATAACAGCTTCATGCTCTTCAATGTCTTTAAGGGACTGGATATAATACACATCTAATTCTCATTAGTATGTTCACTGATAAGGCCAAGGGAATGTTTAAATGTGGCACATGTAGATGGTGTTGGTTTATTTTTGAAAGGCCATTGGTTCTTTTAATCAGTTACCCAAGAAGTTTGGAGAGCCCAGGACACTTCATATGTAAAACTGAGGGGGTTGTGTACATTAGTGCTTGCAGTGGGTGTCCAAATTTTACTTAGGGATGACAACTAGGACCCTACAGGAGAGAATTAGGGAGCACCAATATGCAGTTAAGAAAGCAGACAGGAACAATGCCCTGTACAAACATTCTGTTGAATGCAGGAACAACAAAAAGTTTTTGTTTTCTGTTTTAGAACAAATTCATTCAGATTTAAGGGAAGGAGATTTTAAAAACAGCATTGAGCAGAGGGACACATACTGGCAAATTAAATTGAAAGCTGATAGAAAGCCAGGGTTAAATGAGAGTATAAATATCAAATGTTTTTTTTAAAAGACAGACAGCTGTGTTATAACAACTGACAATGGTTTTTAATTGAATGATTATTTAACTTGTTAATTGTTTTATTGTAGTGGTTATAAAATGATTGTTTTTACTGAAACTTGTTCATTTGTTCTTGAGAAGTCCAAGAGACGAAAGCATTGAAATAAAGTGTAGTATGCTCATTCAAAGTACCATTTATTTGTTTGATATTTTTTCAGTGGTGACTATTGCTTCATTCCATTGGGCCAGTATTTTTAGTATTTTTGGTTCCTTATACTGGTACAAGTTCCTTTGGTTGAGTTTACAGTCTTGTTTCCTGATGGCTGAAACAGTGTCTGGTTCTTTTGGTTCTAAGATGGATCTAAGTGTACATTCTACTCCAGGATCGAATGATCAGGGTTTCATGCAGCTTATTTTGAATACTATTTTGGACATTCAAAAGACATTATCACAAATGGTTCCGAGTCAAATCCAGAAGGACGGATCCAGCTCCGGCTTGGATGATGATGTCGAGACTGTTATAGAGGTACAACAAAATATTGATGCCAAATTCAAGGATAACACTGTTAAAGACAATACTTTTAAGAAGCAATAGAAGACTAACATCAATTACACTGATATTCAATCAGTTCTAGCCCAAAAGTATGATCCTTTTAGTGTTTCCGACTTTGCAGTTAATTCTCTAAAAGAGAATCAATGCAGAATCTCAATTGACAACTTAACTAAATTGTTAAAAAAATATAGAGGGCTGGACTTGGAGAACAAATATCTTGAGTCCTGTATTAAAATGCAAGTAGTGGCAAAAGGGCTACTTTTTTTAAATGCCCTAACAGGGTAAAAGTTGGTTATGAGTTTTTTGGGACTTTGGTTGACTTCTTTAATGAAGCTGGCCTTAAACTGTTACAACTGTATTATAAATTAAACAGTCTTTACTAGTATGTATACATTTTATGTACCTTGTACTAATGTAATAATGTATTAACGGCTGCTCTCTGATCTATGTATGTGTTTGCTTAAATTGCTACCATTATAATTAACTACACCCTGCTTTAAATGCGTTTTACTAGGAGATAAAAGATACAAGATAACAGTCGCAGCTTGGGCTACTATAACATTGTTGAGTTTTCAATCCTGTAAGATTGCTTAATCCGTCAGCGTTACACTAAATGCATTCTAGTTTGTATGTTATAGTGTTGCCTGTACCAGTCTATCTTCACAGTTAACGCAATGTCTTTTAAAACTGCTGTCTGGGTTTGGTTGCTAACTTGTGATCAATAATAGCGTACATAGCATGTCCCTGGTGTTCCATCTATACCACGCTAGAGCGGTGTACTTTTCCTACACTTAGTTATTTCTTTAAGTTATTTTACGGCACTTTAAGTAAAGCTAGTAGTTTTCTTAAGCATACAGCATGCTTTGTAATGTAATTTCCTCCCCCTCTCCATTCCTGATCAGCTTATTGCACGTGGGCCTGGCGCTACCTTTTTCCAATATCACCTGCTTCAATGCAGACTTGATATATTGCCCCACTCTGGTCTATTGTCTCCTCATTTGGATACTTAAAAGGAGCTTGTTTTTCTCCTTTCCTTAGATGTTTTACCTATGTCTTGCATGTGGTGTACTCCGCTAACAGGGCCTAGTACTGGACTAGAGGAAGATGCGATGCAGACTCTTCCCTTACAATCATTAGTTTTACTCCTTGTTTTTTGGTAAAAAACTACGTTTGTATTAGTCATTTACAGAAGACACGTAGTACTGTCCACTTTCTTTCCCCTTGTTTTTTGGAGTATGTCTGCTGGTATTCCAACTAATTTATGTGCTGCCTTGCAGCCCTTGCCAGCGTTTAACCCTTGAGTTCCAATTACTTTTGCTTACCCTCCAAACTCTGCCTGTTATTGAATCTCTGCACAACGGCCACACATGTGCGCTATTGTTCTATTACAGGTTACCTACAATGAACATTTGAACTGTGCTGCTCATTATTTTGATGTTTTGATTGGTATTTGGTGTACCTTATGTCTAGTTAATGGTTTGCCTGTTTTGTCCTGACTATATTTTGCACTGTATTGTTTTGTTAATATTGCACTCCTCACTACCTGTCTTTCTCTCTCTTAACATTATAGCTCTGTGTTCCTACTTCTACTCTGACTACCCTGCCTTGTTTTTCCTTGGTACTCGCTGTTTTTGCAAAGTAGCTCTCCCACCTGATCACAGTGAACTACACCCTTGAACTCAGCAAGCCTACCCAGGAACACTGTATTCTGAAAGTATGTTTTCAAGACTTAACTAAACTTAGTACTTATTTTAATACTTATCTACCCTGCTAGGTTAGTAGAGTCTCCTGGGTTTGATACGACAGCAGCCTATCCCCCCCCCCCTCCAGAGGTCTCTTATATCCCCTCCACCATCCTAGCACCCACTCTATTTCTATCTGTATTGCAACCTGACTGCCTACTTTTTCTCTGGTTCCTCCTGCTTATCCAAATTAATACTAGGGCTCTGCTCTACCCAACCTGTATCTTTACCTTATTACCTATCTTTTTCTCCTTTCTACAGTCCTCTGCTCAACCTAGCAAACCTGTCTGCTTTTTTTAAATTTTATACTGTCCCCCTCCTCTATATATCTACTTCTCCTTACTTCTTCACCTATCTCTCTGATTGTTTCCACTCCTCTCTCTCCTCTGTGGTTTCTACCCGCTCCGTTCGCCCTGCAGGCTCACTCCGCTCCCCTCCCTACCCCCAATTCCCACCCACCCCCAGGGGTCCTAACCTTATAGCTCCCTGGCCACACCCCCTATACATACATTCTAATACTTCTCCCTCCTACTCTTTCTTCCCCCTCCTCCTCACACAACCCCTCTTCTTCACACACTACCTCTTTAATTTTCCTATCCTCCTCTTTGTTATCTTCCAGTTACCACTCCCGCTATACCTACTCCTTTAATTTCACTCCTTTTACTCTTCTTCTTCTTTTATTTGCTTCTTTAACTCACTTAACAGTTGAGTACCCCCTTTCTACTTCCTGCTCTCATACTTTTCTCATCCATCCTCTTTTACTCTTCTTCTTCCTTTATCTGCTTCTTTAACTCACTTAACAGTTGAGTACCCCCTTTCTACTTCCTGCTCTCATACTTTTCTCATCCATCTCTATTACTCTCACTCCTCTTACTATGGCTCCCTACCTGCCAACCCAGCTCTCACTCTCATTCTTGCTTTTATCAGCCCTTTCTTTAGTTTACCTCCTGTCCTTCTATGAGAAATAATGTCCAAACTTTCCATCCACACAAACACACTACAACATTTCTTAACCCACTTAAATCACATCCATATATTTCTACTACCCCTAACTATCAACAAGCTAAATTCCATAGACTCACACATCTCAACTATGTCTTGCCTTCTGATAACAAAGCTAAAATACTAACCCTTCTAAAATGTAAACTCATAAACAAACCCAGTAATCCTACCCTACAAGATGGTGATATCCACCCCAACCCTGGTCCAACTTTCACTTCTCCCCTAGTGTCTATACCCAAACTCAATAACACCTTACTAATAGGACATCTTAACACTCAAAGCATAAACAACAAAGTACCTTACCTGCTTGCCCTCCTTCACACACACTCATTTGATATTCTTTGTCTCTCAGAGACCTGGCTAAAACCTATCACTAAAGACACTGAGATTATTCCCCAAGGGTACAATATAGTAAGACTCGACTGTCCCAACCGCAAAGGAGGTGGAGTTGCAACCCTCTTTAAAAATCATCTGAATATCACTACCCTCCCAGCCTCTTCAACTCAAGATAGCAAGGTAGAAGCCATCATTACCAAACTCCAATTAAATTCCAAAAAATCCCTTTATATCATCTGTATGTACCTGCCACCTGGTAACAATATACCTATACTAGAAAATTATCTTAGTTGGGTATCTGCCACTTACCCCCAAGAAACTATTATACTAGGCGATCTGAACATAGACTGGAATACCATTAATACGGAAAATCCGTCTTCCCATATTAACCTGCATGGTTTTACCCAAACCATTACCTCAACTACTAGGCTCAACAAACATAGTAATGGAGAAAGCATATTAGACTGGATACTAACAAACAAAGTCAAAAATACTTACAAAGTAGGAACCTTACCAGATGATGTTAGTGATCACTCCCTAACATTCATAACAAGGGAAAAGGCTGATTGTATAAATCCAGGCATTATAAGAAAAATACGCACCATCAAACATTTTAATGTGGAACTGTTTCAGTCTGAACTTAATGCATGTAACTGGAACCCCTTAAAAACACTTCCTCTTGAAGATGCAGTATTTTACTTTAACACAACTTTTTTATTCATTCTTGACATACATGCCCCTGAACGTACTATTAGAATGAAATCTAACACAGCCCCTTGGCTCTCCCATGAAACCAAAACACTTATCCTCAATAGAAATAAAGTCTGGGCCACTTGGAGAGCACATAGAAAGAACCCTGATCTACTACATTTCCGCCAGCTTAGAAATCTAGCTAAAAAGGCAATAATAACTGACAAAAAAAAATTCTACTGCGAATTACAACAAACTCATCTTAACAATTCTAAACGTTTCTGGTCATCAGTTAATAGACTCCTCTCCCCAGGAACCTCCAAAACACCTCCCCCACTTAATGCTGACCCTGACACCCCTCAACAAACTGCAGATGCTTTTAACTCCTTCTTCACGGAAACTATACAAGCCCTAGCTAAACAACTTAATGCCAACAACTTCCACCCAGCAAGTAACTTAACAAACTCTGCCTTTAAATTCTCTCTACATCTTACATATACAGACTCCTTCTCAAACTAAAACCTTGTACCCCCTCTGCTGATAAGCTCCCTTCACTTTTTCTTCAAAAGGCTGCCAAGGTTATCGCATACCCCATATCTATTCTCATAAATAGGACAATCAAAGAAGGAACCATCCCAGATATTTGGAAGGTCTCTCACATTATCCCACTTCATAAAGGTGGAAACTCAATTGACTACTCGAACTATAGACCTATTGCTCTCCTCTAGCTAAAATTATGGAGAAACGTATCCATCATCAACTTGTACAACACCTCTCTCTTCACAACATAATTGCAAACTGTCAACATGGCTTTAGACCACATCACAGTACTACTACTGCCCTGCTGTCCTTTGTAGACACCATCAATCATAACCGTAACAACAACCTACTCTCTTCTGCCCTCTTCATTGACCTCTCTAAAGCATTCGATATGGTCAACCACTCTTTATTAATTAATACTCTTGAATCCCTCTCTTTTGATACTCCTGCTACTAAATGGTTTACTTCCTATCTTACAAACAGAAAACAGGCAGTTCTCTGGGATAACCATATTTCTTCTCTTTTGCCTGTTTCTATTGGAGTTCCACAAGGCTCTATTCTTGGTCCACTTCTCTTTTCCCTCTTCATTAATGATCTCCAAACTATAATCCCTCAAGCAACCTGCATTCAATATGCAGATGATTCTACACTCATCTGCTCAGCATCCTCCACCCCAGAACTTATCTCTCTTACTCAAAAAACCTTTAACACTGTGGAAACATGGTTCTCCAGCCGGTTCCTCCTACTAAATGCTAAAAAAAACAAACTTCTCCTCTTCACCCCCACTTCCAGGAAGTCCCCCTTAAATTTCACCATCTCTTCTAACAGTACCACCATCATCTCACCTGACTCCACAACTAAACTTTTAGGAATTACCATTGACAACAATCTCTCTTTCAACCAACACATTAACAACACCATAAAACTAGTCAACAGAAAAATAGGGTCCTTATATCGTATTAGACCATTTCTTACACCTACAACTAGAACTAAGATTGCTCACTCCCATCTTATATCTACCCTCCTTTATGCTTCACCCATTCTCACCAACCTCAAGAAAACCAACCTTAACAAACTGGCAACCTGTTATAATAACATTGCCCGTTTTGCTACCGGTAACCCCTACAGAACCCATCACTGTCTCAACCTGAAACAACTAGGCTGGCTAGAGCTTCAGAACTTTCTTGCAATCCCTCAATTCATTATTGCCCATAAAATACTGTACCAACCAAACAACACCCCTATACTCTCTCAACTCATAACCCTTTATAACAATCTTAACTCTCTCCGCTCTTCCAATAAACTCTTGGCTAGTTCTGTAAAAGCAAATAACACTGCTGGTGACTCTCTATTCACCAATTCAGTAGGTACAACATGGAATTTGTTACCTATGAACATAACAATGATCACATCATTGCCTCTCTTCAAAAAAATATCAAACTGCACTTCCAAAATCACTGGCTTTGCCCCTGCAGTAAACCTGACTAACCTTTCACTTGTATAACGCATCTTTAATCCTCCTCTCACTCTTGTGTGACTCTTTCCTCCACTACCTTTCTTTTCTTATCTCACTTCATCTTACCTTAGCTTCTGTATCTGTTAACAGTCTTAACTTGATCTCTTTTTCTAAACTCTTCCCTTCTTAACTTCTCCTTTTCTTAGTACTCTCTTTGTCTTCTCCTTCTTAGCTCCTTTCCTTTGTTACCTCTATCATACTAGTATTATTATCTTTGGGTGATCTTATTTTGGACTGTAACTGAGTTTAGTAACTAAGTCATGTAGTAATAATTCTAAATTGTAGAGTGTTGTTTTTTAGTTTTTACAAATTTTTTTCGTGGAGCTTTTCTCCCCGGGCCTCTACTGAAAATGGAAATATCTCCAGATAGACTAGCCCGGTCAACAAATGTAAAATAAAAAAATAAATAAATAAATAAAACTACTGATAGATAATAATATTCAGCAAATGGCAGCTCTTAAAGATGAAATTTTAATTATTGAACAACAGCTAGATTGTGCATTTCATAAAGATGCCTATTATATCCAGACCCTTAAAGACATTGAAGAGCATGAAGCTGTTATAATTTCACACAAGCATAACAAGATCAATAGAGACATTGAAGCTTATAGAAACAAAACAGCTCATTCAGAATTTACCATAAATAATAAAAACAGAGAAACGTTAACTACAGGGGTAAAGAGTAAAATGATGGACAAACAAGTTAACCAATCATGAAGAGTTCAGACAGAGAGGTGGGTGCATGAGAATCAAGCCAGGGTTACTAACATCAGTAACGTTTTAAATCAGGGCACTCCCACTTCCGGTTCTCCTTTTCTGGACTTAGAAGAACATGCAGATAACATTAATGATGTTCTTGAAAACTTCAACAATGAAACAACTGTTAGACCCAAAACTGTTTTCCAAAAAAGGATTTAAAGTTACTGAAGCCAAAACCGATATGAACGAGGGCTCAAATGGCTTCAGACTCTTCAACTGACGTAGTTCAACAACCAAGTAACTATTTTTGTGACATTTTAAATTTGTCTGATTTTGTATTGAACCAAGCGCTTTTAAGCGTTCTTAATTTGGGATTTAATTTTGTTCCTACTAGGAGAGCGGACACTGTGAGTACTTTACTAGAGTTAAAAAAATTTACTCGTAAGTTAAATTTGAATTTAATTTTAAATGAAATACCTAAACAGTGTTCCGCTTTTGTTAAACTATCAGTATTCAATCCAGTTTTACACAATACATTAAAGGTTTTTGAAAACGCTTGTGAGGATGAAATTAGAAGTTGTTTAGATTATGCTGTACCATATAAGAATTTTTTTTAATTTAACTGGTGATGAAAGGAAAACATTATGGGAACTAAGGCAAGTTCAGGACCTTAGAATTATGAAAAGTGACAAGGGTGGGACACTAGTGTTAATGAACAAAGAAAAATATATTTAATGTATGTTAACTTTATTGAACAAACAGATGGATTATAAGATGGTCACTTTATTTGATATTCACAAGAGTTTTAAAAAATTCATAATTTCCTTTATGATAGTTTAATGAGTAAGGTTATTGACTTTGATGTTTATAACTTCTGTGTGGTTAACAAACCAAAAATAGGCACTTTATTTGGAATACCGAAAGTGCACAAAGATCAGCTCAAACCTCCTTTTAGACCTATTGTTTCTTCCCCAAATAGTGTTACTGAAGGGATTTCTCTGGTTGTGGATTCAATATTAAATCCTTTAGCACAGAAATTGGATTCCTATGTACAGGATTTTTGGGACTTTTTAGATAATATGAAACATTTTTTGAATGATTTTGTCTTTGATCCTAATAAGTTTATAATGTTGACAGTAGATGTTACAGCCTTGTTTACCTCCAGTCCTCATGAAGAGGGTGTGGAATATGTAAGACAGTTCCTTAGTGTGAACACTAATTTGGGTAATGTTAAAATTAATTTTTTAGGTGATTTGATTGATATATTACCAGACAATATTTTTTTCATTTTTGATGGTAAATATTATAAACAGATCAAGGGTGTAGCAATGGGATCTCCAACGGTTCCATCTTTTGCCAATGTAGTTATGGGTTGGTGGGAGTGTCTTGTTGATAAAACATTTGTTCAGAATTTAAAGTATACTACTATAAGCATTTTGTGGATGACCTGTTTTTTATTTTGGAAGGGGATAATCAAAGCGTAGCACAATTTATTAATGCACTAAATGAGAAGTCAGTTTTTTTTAGAATTTACTAAAGGAGACAGCGGTTTGAATTTTAACTTTTTGGATGTTCATTTAGAATGGAAATGGGAACATAACACTCTCATGAGTAGTGTACATAGAGAAAGGACATTTACCAACAGTTATTTACAAAACAGAAGTTACCATCCTAAATTTATGAAGACAAATATCCCTAAGGGGCAGTTCATCTGTGCTAGTAGGATAACATGTGATGATAGGGTATTTAATGAGGAAATTCAAGTTATGATTAACATATTTGCCAACAGAGGTTACGTCCAATAGTGGTTAGAAGCAACAGCTCAGGAAATCAGTTTGAATAAACAAGATTTATACCCCCCAATACTTACACATGGTTTTAAGAAAAAATCGAACAGGTCTAATAATATAGGTTCTAACAATTGGAAACTTTCTTATAATTTGGACTGACAGTTGATAGCCATTTAATAACAAAGATAATACAAAAAATTGGAGAATTTTGGAAGGGAACAGAGAATTATATAAGACTATAGGTAGCGTTCCCAACTTTGTATATAAGAATAGGTGCAGTTTCAAAACTTTATTACAACAAGATACTTCTAAATCCATTCCTATTAGTATGTACACTGATAAGGCCAAGGGAATATTTAAATGTGGCACATGCAGATGGTGTTTGTTTATTTTTGAAGGGCCATTAATTCTTTTAAACATTTACCCAAGAAGTTTGGAGGTCCCAGGACACTTCACGTGTAAAACTGAGGGGGCTGTGTACATTAGTGTTTGCAGTGGGTGTCCAGCTTTTTACATAGGGATGACAACTATGACCCTACAGGAGAGAATTAGGAAGCACCAATATGCAATTAAGAAAGCAGACAGGAACAATGCCCTGTACAAACATTCTGATTGTTTTTGTTTTCTGTTTTAGAACAAATTCATCCAGATTTAAGGGGAGGAGATTTTAAAAACAGCATTGAGCAGAGGGAGACATACTGGCAAATTAAATTGAAAGCTGATAGAAAGTCAGGGTTAAATGACAGTATAAATATCAAATGTTTTTTAAAAGACAGAAGGCTGTGTTTAAACAACTGACAATGTTTTTTAATTGAATGATTATTTAACTTGTTAATTATTTTATTGTAGTGTTTATAAAATTATTATTTTTACTGAAACTTATTCATTTGCTCTGAAGAAGTCCAAGAGATGAAAGCATTGAAATAAAGTGTAGTACGCTCATTTGAAGTACCATTTTAATTTTATTTGATATTTTATCAGTGGTGACTATTGCTTCATTCCATTGGGCCAGTATTTTTGGTAATGTATTAGACATACATGTATCTGTATTGTATCTGCATGCATGTGTCTGTATTGTATCTACATGCATGTGTCAGGTCCGATTGCAGTTGTGGATGGGGTTTCCTAATGCACAGAGGTGCACCTCTATGGTGAGGACAGGACATTGTGTATTATTGCGGTTAGTACTGTAGATGTGCAGACATGCTGCATCCATCCTGTACCAAGGCCACATGTGCATATGCTGACAATAACTCCCTCTCACAACTACCTAGGATCCTCTTGTCTGCATATGGGACAGCAGCCTGAAGCTGGTGAGTATGACATTGTTCTGTTGTTGCCTGGCAATACTGCAGGCATATGAAACACATGCAATTTGCCATGCACACAACCATCAGTAATAGCTATATTGCTTTATGTAATAGCTATATTGCTTGTTGTACATGATCACTTTTGCTGGGGTTAACTGTATTGCATCACAGTGGTCAGCACTGGGGCCTATCTGATGTTAATTCAACATTCCTGTAGCATACCTCACAACTTGTCAGTGCCAAGATGTCTGGACAGAGGCCAGCATATTGTGCTGGACAAACAGCCTAAGGTAGGGTCATGCATGACACATTACTGGTATATAGTGGATATAAATTGTATACACACCCCTCTTAAGATGCAAGGTGTTTCTGTTACATACTAATTAGGTCCACAATATGACAGTCCACACCTCTTCCAGTCTTTATTGTGACCCATAACAGGTACAGTTCATTTGTAAAAGCAAGCGTCTGAACTCATGTATTGCACCTACAAGGCTGGCCACTTGTGAGGGCGGCAGATGGCCTATCAGCTTAATGTTTCAGTCAGGTATGATACCTCATGCTGCCATGTGTATCAGTATACTCATTGTGGCCTATTTGGCTATAATATCACATACATGGGCATTGTTAAGGCACACAGACCACTTCTGACCACATATAGGTTTCAAACATATGGATATTCCAGACACGTGTACAGAGGACTGTGCAATGGTTTAACCTGCTGCATGTGAGGCAGATGCTGTTACCACACTATATAAAGTAATGGCAGCGAGAGGTGGTCACCAGCCGTGTATGGTATACACATCAAAATGGTATAAGCTACACAAGATATGATCCTCACACACACACAAACAGTTGCCAGCATTAGAATTAGAACACTTGCCTATCTATGTATTCCTAATATAGTTCTATGCAGTAATGAGATACGCCACAGAGCTTGTACATGTCCACTTCTTCCAAAGGTACTTCTAAGATGGATGACATCAACAGGTCTACTAAATTGGAGTGAATGGAAGTGTAAAGGGTAATACACAGGAAAAAATGATATGAGCCAGAAAGTACATGATTCATACACAGATACATACGCAAATACACTTGCCAGTATTGGGATTAAAACTCCTGTCTATCTAGGTATTCCTACTATAGTGCTACACAGTTATGAGATGCACCACACAGCTTATACATTTCCAACACTTCCAAAGGTACTTCTAAAGTGGATGGCATCAACAGGTCTACTAAATTGGAGTAAAGGGTAGTACACAGGTCAAAAATGGTAAGAGGCAGACAGTATATGATTCACACACACACACACACACACACACACACACACACACACACACACACACACACACACACACACACACACACACACACACACACACACACACACACACACACACACACACACACACACACACACACACACACACTTGCCTGTATTGGGAATAGAACTCCTGCCTATATAGGTATGCCTACTATAGTATTATGCAGTTATGAGACATGCCGCAGAGATTATACATTTCCAGTTCTACCAAAGGTACTTCTGAGGTGGATGACATCAACAGGTCTACTAAATTGGAGTGAAGGGAAGTGTAAAGGGTAGTACATAGGTCAAAAATGGTATGAGCCAGACAGTACATGATTCACACACAAACACACACACACACACACACACACACACACACACACACACACACACACACACACACACACACAGACACTTGCTAGTTTTGGGATTAGAACTCCTGTCTATCTGGGTATGTCTACTCTAGTGTTACACAGTTATCGCACACACTACAGAGCTTACTAAACTTTCACATGGCCAAAGCTGCTGATAACTGACAGCTGCGGCAAAGTATTACAGGTGGCAGACAGTCTGCCTTCTGTTCCACCCGTACTTCGTGCTAGTTCTTTCTGTCTTGCACTTCATCTAGCATTATGGCTTGGCACTTTACCAGGTTATTGTATCAAGAAGTGTGGCACACCTGTGAGCTGTCAGCAGTACTCATTCATCACAGATGTCCCTGCAGTACTTACTAGTTATGTCCACCCCTCCTGGCATGTTTGAAGGGTGGTTATCTGTGCTTTCACCCATTAACCTGGTGCAATTGTGCATTCTGGGACACTGTTGCAACTGCTGCATGTACACAGATAACCCTCCCCTCTAAACTCCAAACACTCAGACCTGTAAGGGTTACCCATATATCATCCAATGTGGACATATGCACTCTCCAGCAAAGACTGGACTAGCAGGTCAAGAGGATAAGATCAATACCTGCACCACACCATGTGGAACATGTAGCTCACCATGACACCCACTTTGACAGCCATGGCATACAGTGAAAAGTCACACACTCACCTTCCCAGAGGCACTCAATGGAGATTTACCCAAACAGCACAGACCAGCAAGGCAGACACCCACTCAGACACCGTGACATGGTACATGCCAAGTGACACATATTTAACCTACATAGTATGCCCCCAACCTATGCTCCTAAGGCTAACCACCTTGCACAAAACATTGATCATTGGTAAATCAATACTGAGGCACACACATCCCTCTCACTAAGTTGAATATGGAGCAAGCAACAGCCAAATATCAATCACATGCCAGCATCTAACACATGACATGGCCAGTCATGTCACTCCACAACAACTATGAGCATCACTCTGTATTCATGTGGGTGTGAATGACTTGGGACACACTTCCCTGGACCACATGACAGGAGACATGGTTGAATTCTCTTATTATGTGGTCCAGGCAGCTGTGACAGTAGCCCTGGGCAGTGTACCGCTGTCACCCAGAATGATGCAGCAGGTCTATCAACAGATGGTTGACTGCAACATTGGCTTATGTGTTATGTGTCATTCTCAGGGGATCCAGAACCTCTCTGCTTGGGATGACATGATTGACAGAACCCAATGACTTGCCATGGATGTCCTACATCTGTCACTGCTGGGTTACCAGGTACTGGCTAAGTGTCTTGCCACCCCTATGTTGTCTTATTAGGCAGTGTTCCTAATGTTATTGCCACCATAACAGCTATACACATATGCAATCTGAGGGTTATGCTGCTCAACAGTAGACATCTGTCAGGATGCAGTCATTCATAGCAGTCACTGGAGTGGAGGACACATGTCTGCTGTAATAGAGAGGTGGTTCACAGCAGCAGACAGCAGACCTGCAGTATCAGGCTATGACACATTCCACAGATGTTAGCCCCCAAACATGCACCACATCACACCTCCAGAGGTGGTGTTGTCTCTATATTCATTATGGATAGGAACACCTCCAGACTAGTATCCCATCATAATGCATTGGAGTTACTTCTAGTGCAACTGCTTGGGGTAATAGTGCAATCCAGACCATAGCCTGCTATGGGTCCACATCTATGTCCCTAGACTGTCAATGCACAGTCCTCAACACCCTGCCATCTGTGATGGTCCAATGCAACACTGACATAGTACAAGTCTTCAACTACCCCTCCATCACTTGGGGAATGTAGCCAAGCACCAGTACAGTGGCTCAACACTTCTGGGATTCATCATTTCCATTGTCCTATACCAGCTCATACTGACCCCTGGTAGAGGGTGCAACAACCTTGACCTGTGTTGACCACTTAAATATGGGACTGTTGCTCATCCCCAGATGTCAATCCCTGCATGGTGAGATTCACACAGGCTGTATTCAACACAGAACTCAACATGTCAGCCACACCTCCCACAAAGATAACCACCTGGCAAAACCTCTCCAAAGCTGACTTTGCAGCCATGAAAACAGGGGTGGATGTCTTCACTGCACCCATGGCAATAGGAACTAGCTGCATGACTGTGGAATCATACACACAGGCACTGTACAAACAAGTACATGGATGCATAGTACTAGCCAGAGCCAAAAGAACCCAGACACTGTCCTCCAAACATTGGGAGACAATGTGATGGTCCCCTGCCATTACTATAGTGTACATCAGAAGGAGGACACTGTTGCAGGGAGATGTGGTGTCCCATGACTGTTGAACTCCCTTATTAGCCTCAAACACAACTTTGGATCCCTCATGGAATCCCCGACAGGCATCTATGACATAAGAGTTGCAGCAGTCACTGATGATAGTCACAACAGCCTTTGATAGTTACATCAAAAATCTCCACAGCATTACACACAAGTGCTGCAAGTTACTGCACAAAGCTAATACCTATCCTGAGACAACAGATATTGGACACAGTCTTGGCAACACATTCAGTGCTAGCTTTCCCCCTCTTTCCCCCCACAAGTGAAATGCTGAGTGAATGTGTTCTCACATGCTGTATCCCATTCCGTTCTAGGCATCTGTGTGTCACCAGGATGTGGCCCTACAGCAAGGCCACAGGGTATGGCAGTGTGGTGATACATCCACCATGTCATAATCAGGGTACAGTATGTGCATGGTAATCCCTGGTCTGTAACACAGTGATTTTATATGCCTCACAGATTATAGGGCTGAGGGTTGCACATAGGTATATGTTGATGTACAACATCTGTTGTAGAATGGAGAATGGTACATGTTCTGGTTTGGACACACCTCTGATTGCTAATAACCACAGCCACAGGGGATATTCATCAACCAAACACACTGGGATTACTATTCACACACACACACACACACACACACACACACACACACACACACACACACACACACACACACACACACACAGACTTGCCAGTACTGAGATCCATAGGTTCATTGCTTCATAGGTGTGTAGTAGGCGAATGGGCCTGAAGGCTCTACAAGGCTAGCCCAAGGGGAATACCCTGGCATCAGACCACATGACAATATTCCTCAGTGAGGCTCAGGAGTGTAGTCACTAGAGTGGTCTCCAGGGGTGGGTATTGTATTCGCCATCCACTCATCCAGATTTCTATTGTGGGTGGCCAGTGATGTGCACTGCTTTCCATGTATGTGATCTATATTCCATAACATGGACAGTGTCTGGGTTGTGCACATGTCCCACATGCATGTTCTTTGATATGTGGAAGTGTGGTTGAGGTCTCTGGGGCATGTTGTGTGGACAGATTGGTATCTTCTGATGTAGCATTCCTGACCTCATTTGGTGAGACCTGGCTATGGAACTGAGGTAGTGACTGCATCTACACTGACAGTATGATACTGGTATTCAGTGGAGTTAGTGGTGTCTGTCCATACAGGGCATGTGTATAAGGCATGGTATTCCCTTTGTGGGGTAAATTTGCAGACTCTACAGTTGTTGCAGGCATCCAGTGGGGAACATGGCAAAAGGGCCACTGTACACATTGAGTGGGCTACTGAGGGAATGGAACAGGGTGCTATGTCCTTTTACTTGCTGGATAACACACAGTCAGGAGATGTTACACATCAAAGTACTTTCTTATGTCAGTGGTACTGTTGTGGTCAACAGGCATGTAGTCCACTGCAATCACACTGTGGGTACTATTTGTGAGTCAATATGCAGGGGAACTACCGATATAGTGGTTGTTGCCTAGCCAAGTGTGTTTGTGTATGATACGTGGGTGGAGAGTGGTCTCTGAGTATTAGAAGGGTTGCCTATATTGTTCACTAATCCACACTGTCATGTATTCATTGCACATGGCACTAGACAGTTAGGGATGTGGATTGTCTACACCAGCCTCTACAGTGTTTGACAACTGTTGGCCTTGTAATGTGGACATTGTGACATATACTAGGTCTTCAACATAATAATTTACCAAAACCCGCCCCCCCAATGGATCCTGTTAGTACACAGTCACACCACTCCCACACAGGATACTGATGACACACACACACACACACACACACACACACACACGCACACATGCACACACGCACACATGCACACACACATACACACACACATGCCAGTAATGAGTTCCAAACCCCTATCTAGCTATATATTGCTACTACAGTGTACCGCATTTATCGCACATGCCACAGAGCTGAAAGGATGGATGTTGTCCCAGGGTACTTCTAAGGTGAGGAATATCACCGACCCTTGTAAATACTGGCATTTGATGATATAGTAGGTGAGAGATTCCAAAAAATATTTTACTGTGCACACACATTTACATTTGCCAGGGGGGGAGGTTCAAACCTCTATCTAACTGTCTTTTAGGACCATTATGTTATGCATTTGCCACATGCACCACTGACCTTACATGGTTTAGGGTTGCCAACAGGTATTTCTAAGTCAGATTATATCTGCAGGACTGCTAAAGACAGGCACTGAGATGTGTACTGGGTGTAAATAGGGCCAAAATCTTTGCAGTATGAACATATATATGAAGACATATGTGCACACATACAGGGGATGAGACTCAAACCCCTACCTATGTAGTTATTAATACTACATTGTTCTGCATTTATCACATGTGCCATGGAGCTTGCATGTTGGAGAGCTGTGCAAAGGTATCTTTGAAGGTGAGTGACATCAGCAGCAGTGCTGAAGGAGGGGTAAGGGAGGTTTAGTGAGTGTGAATGGCCTCAACCACATTCATCTAGAAACACACGCACACACACTCACACACAACTTTACATTTGACAGGACTGAGATTACAACTGCTACATGGATACCTATTTATACTGTAGTGTTACACAGTTATAAAAACCTATAGATAGCTTTGGAGCTTTTCTCCCCGGGCCTCCGATGAAAATGGACATGTATCCAGTCAGACTATCCTGGTCAACAAATGTAAAATAAAAATAAAAATAAATAAATAAACGTTATCACAAGCACCACTGAGGCTATAGAGCTGAGGGCTATCCAAAGGTATTTCTATAGTGAATGACATCAGCACATCATGTGATATAGGCCAATGGGATGTGTAGTGGGTGGGACAGGCCACATATTGGGATTATCTCTCTGTAGCTGTCTGTCTTTCTCTTCCCCACGTTTCTGTGTATGTTTGACATATTATGTTGGCCTTACATATGTGTGTGTATTCCTATCCAATGTGTGTGTGTGAAGTATCAATGGTGTACAATTTGGTGTGTGTGTGCACAGACAGCAATGAATAACCAAAATCTGTAGTCCACTGTGTTGTGAGACATGGGCTTCAAAGTGTAGGAGCATGCCCAGTATGACCTTCTATATTGAGTGTGTGCATCCATTCCAGGGAGGGTTGGACTCCAGTTCAGGGTTTTGTGTGCTACAGCTACACCTAGCAAACTGTTTCTGCAGGATATCTGTAGATAGGTTGCCAATATGGAGACACAATGAGCTTAACATACAGGGGATACTGTAACTATTGCTGTCTGTGCTGCTTGTGTGACATGTTTGGTTGTAGCATAGATATTCTGACATATGTACTGTTTTACACTGTGATGTGTCATGTCATCAACTACTGACAGTTATCATTCTTTGCTCACAGTTATTTACCGGGAAATACTAGATGACCAATATTCTGAGGCATATAGACTATACACTCTGGCACACACCTGCCATTGTGGAGGGGTAGCTACAGACAACAGACTGCTGGTTTTGTGTAAATGGTGCAGAACCTTGTTAGTATGCTGTCTGGGGTTCCCCTCTTTGTGCTTTTCTCAACTTCATGGAATGACCCTATCCTGCTACCTCTCAGCTGTACAGATACTCCCGGGTTATCCAGAGGCAGGACTCGTATATCTGGTCAGTTTACCTTCACATTGTGGTTTACAAGTGGCTTTGTGGCTATTCATTCATAGGTTTGCAGTTGGGAGTAGTATGGGCAGACAATAGAGCTTCAGACGTCACACACTCCATGACATCCATGCTTCTACACCATCCCTGTGTTATTCTCTCCTCCACCTAACATTATGTAAGCAGTATCTCAGAGGTATCCCTATAGCTGAGCCTTGATCCCAGTAGTATTTATGGCTTGATCGACATTGGGAGGCATGTTGCTAGCATTTGTCAACATGGCCTTGCATTTGTTTTCTGTTTACTGTTTTAGGTTGTTAGTTGGGACCCTCTGATATTCCGTACATTGGCACTATGGGTGAGGCATGGGCCTTTGCCAGAGGACTGTAGGCCATTTGAGAGTGCTGCAGGCCATCTGTTACTGCATTTCTACATGGGATTTTGGGGGGGGTGCACACCTGTAGACTTTAACATTTGAAATGACTGTACTGGTATTTCGGTTACTCTGTTGGCTTCCATTTCATATTGTATTGTGACCTATCATGCAGACAGGAGGCATATCAGTAGAGTACACATGTTAGATCTTAATGGCATATATTTCAGATTCAGACTTCTTACCCTTCAGAACTAGAATGCAACTGCCAGACCTGCTGTAGTATGTCTGTGTAGGTATGGTGGGAGAGGGGCTGTTCACCATTGCCATCATTTGGGGGCCTTAGCCCAGCCTTTCTTCATGGTCATCTACACCTATCCTGCTGGGTGAGGCTGGTGGTGGATATGTGACCCTCATTGACATCCTTGTGTGTGACCTATTGACACCCACAGTTCTTTGGGCCATCACATGTACTGCAGTGGGGGTTGTCACCTTGTGTAGTGTTGTCTAGTATGTTTACATCAGTATTTGTTATGAATTTCCTGCTATCTCATATAGCTGTCTACCGCTATCCCATTTGGCCACCCAATTCCCTTGCATGCTTGCATCCATATCGTACATACAAGTATGAGAACATTCTACTCCATTCAGTAATTGATAGGAAGAGTGACTTACCTTGTTGCTGGGCCAGTATTGAGGACAGTGCTGGAGGGTTGACTATGTTGGATGCACATAGCACCCTCCCTGTACATGGTAAAGCTCAGGTAGTGTCATGCTTGGCATCCCTTTTACTGTATTTGTGAGTTGGATAGAGGTATCAGTCCCTACAGTGTCAGTGTGTGTGCTACGCATTGCCTCTTTGCCAAGGCCTGGTCATGCTGTGCAAGCCTCCTTCTGCCTACAGGGGCAGGCTTAGGATGTTCCTTCTCTGAGTCCCTCTGTGTCTGTGCTGGCCTTGGCAATGGTGGGGGGCTGTGTGGCCCTGCCCCATGCTGTTCCTGCTGCAGCTGTTTCCACAAGATCATATTGTGTAGAATGGCACATACTATGAACATTTGTGTATATGAAGCTGGAGAGTACTGCAAGGCTCCACTGGATATGTCAAGGCAGCGGAACCATGACTTGATCCCATACACATGCTCTACAATGATCCTGGTCTATGCATGTGCCTCATTATGGTGTTCTTGTTCAAGTGTGTGTGCATTTCTGATGGGTGTTATCAGTCATGGCTCCAGTGCATAGCCAGCATCCCCCATTAGATGGCCATATGGGATGTCTCACTTGGCAAATGCCTGATAAAGCTGTGAGCAATTCCAGGTGTGAGACTTGCGATAGCTTCCAGGGCTGCCAGCACACACATTTATGATAATACCCTGGGCATCGCACATGACCTGGCAGTTGATAGAGAGGAAGCCCTCATGGTTTATGTAGACCCTGCCCTGCTCACTGGATGGTGCTTTGATGTGGATGTGTGTGCAGTCTATAGCATCAGCTACCTCATGGTGGAAGAGGTGCATACGTGTGGTCAGCGCCTCATGGGCGGTGGGGAAATAAATGTGCTCATTGGCATTTTATGTCATGGCATCCAGGAACTGGTGGAGTACCCTGGATGCTGATGCCTGTGAGACACCCATGATATCCCTAGTTGTTTTTTGAAAGGTACCTGTGGCTAGTATTCTTAAGCCTAGACATACCTTGGTATCCACTGGGATGGGTTCCCCTCTATTAGTTCTGTGTGTAAGGCATGGCCGGCACAGCTTAACGATTTGCTGTAGAATGTCCCTGTCTACCATACCTCCCAACCATACCGAATTACTTGGTTTTTATTGAGTTTTGGGGTCCAAATAAAGGGGTATCACGATTCCCAAGTGGCACTCCTTCATTTCTGACTTTTCCCCCAGCTTTTTTTTTTTTAATTGTTTCACTGTTTGAGCTGACGTCATCATGTGTGCAAGGATGTCAGCTCCATCGGGGCCACCAGCTTGTCGGAATTGAGCTCAAAGGCTCCCGTGCACACCGGCTGGCTCACTTTGAGTGTTCGCATTTCCACAGGAAACATTTTTATTCAAATAGGTGGTTATTTTTTATTCCATTGGATCAGTTATGCAGTCTGGATGCGAGCGAGCAGAGCGGATTATTTTTTATTCTAATGTATCATGTTATGCAGACCAGATGTGAGTGAGCAGAGAGGGTTATCAGTCCGGTGGATCATTTATCCTGCTTAATGGATGGATCTGCTTTGCGAGTGGGAAGTGTCCTGGAGGGCAGAAAGGATTCTGGCTGAAGTAGGAAATATCTTTCATCTATTCTTAGTGAAGTGTGTGTGTGTGTGTGTGTGTGTGTGTGTGTGTGTGTGTGTGTGTGTGTGTGTGTGTGTGTGTGTGTGTGTGTGTGTCTCTGCTAATTTACTAATGGTGCATGTGTGGCTGTTAACAGGAGAAATTAACTGAACTATGCTTTTGTTTTAGTTTAGCAGGAGCAAGATGCCTTTAACTTTAACAGTCTGTAGGAGATTACTTAATATTTAAAGGCTGAACTGTGTTTGTGCTTTCTTGGCAGAGGAGAGGAGATTACTTTACTAACGACTGAATTGTGCTTGTGTTTAACGGCAAACGTTTAAGTTTAATGGCTGGTCTGAACTGTGCTTTCATTTTACTTAAGCAGAATGCCGTTTACAGTTTTACTTAATTTATACAGCAGTGCATTTTACTTACTTAACGCTATGCTATGTGTGGGAGAAACTGTGGGCTAATTTAAAGGTGCATGTGTTTTTACCTGGCTGGCTGTTAAACAGGAGAAATGAACTGAACTGTTCTTTCTTTTTAATTTAGCAGAAGCAGGATGGCTTTAACTGTCTGCAGGAGATTACCTAATTTATATTTAAAGGCTGAACTGTGCTTGACATTGCTTGTTTTTTCTTGGCAGAGGAGATTACTGTAATGGTTGAACTCTGCTGAACTTTGCTTGTGCTTAATGTCAGACTTTTACTTTAACATCTGAACTGTGCTTTCTTTTAACTTAAGCAGGATGCTTTCTTTTTACTTAAGCAGAGTGCCTTTTACTTAATTTATACAGTGCATGTTAGGGCAGGATGCCTTGTATCGTAACAGCAGACAGGAGATTAAGTTTACTTTAAAGGCTGAACTGTGCTTTCTTTTTACTTAAGCAGAATGCTGTTTACTTAATTTATACAATAAAGTGCATTTTAGGGCAGGATGCCTTGTACTGTAACAGCAGTTTCAAGGGCAGAGAAGTTTTAATGCTGAGTCTATTTTCATTGTGAGACAGTATTGCTTTGTTTAGCAGATGTCTGTTAGTGTTTGTGCATTGTGCTATAAAATGTAAAATAAAATCCAAATAATCATTGTAGAAATAAAGCAGTATGCACATTAGTGTTTATGGTAAATGGGGCAAAATAGCCAGGTAATGGGACATTGGAATCGCTGCAGGGGGACCCTGGGGTCATACTTCGGTTGCCTGCTCTTCAGTTTGCGTTTGAAAGTTGATATCCCACAATTCCATTGGAGTGGGTGGGGTTACATAATTATGTATGCAAATGTTATGTTAATCAGCATACCAATTTTTACCTATTTTTCATGAGCCGTTGTCCAGATTTTTGATATTTCCAGGTTGAGAGGCATGCTGTAAACCCTATAGCACTCTATTTCCAGTTCATGTAGGCCCTGGTAGGTTACCCTGGGTCTGTACACTCTTCTCCCCCTCCTCACTGTGGGTTGGTTGTCAGCATTCTCCTTCTCACCACCCTCAGTCTTTAGCACATATTGATGGAGTAAAGCAGCAGCAGCCTCTAACATTTTTAATTAGTTTTGACAGTTAAAAATCCCCATCTGTGTACACTGGTGGTGTAGAGTTTGTGGAAGAAACCATTCTGTAGGGTGTTACCATAGTTTCTATTAGTGTGCTGGGCTGCTGCATGTGTAATTGGCTGATTCTGATACATTTCACCTGTCAGCTATGCTAGTTCTCCTTGATTGCCTTCCTAGTGCTGTTTCCCCTTCCCAGTTCCTCCCTATTTAAGCTCCGAGGTGTGCCGCGCATACCCAGTGCTCAAATGTAAACAGTGCTGCCATTTTCTCTTTTTTTTTTTTTTTTTTAATTCTGGTGTGCAGCGTACACACCCGTTTAGTCTATATACACAGTGCTCAGGCACATCTGACACACCCCTTTCCTTAGCTGTGCTTAGCTAAGGGCAAACATGGGCTCAGAGCTCCAATGCGCTTACAGAAAGCATGACACACCCCCTTATGAAGTCATTCAGCTCTTACACTTGCACTGTTGTATTGCTGCACCTACACGGTTAGGTACAAGCTGACACTCTGAGGAAATTTGTGATTCAGTATAACTCCCCTCATTTGCATACCCCAGTGTGAAAGTCATTAGTTACTGCACTTAAACGGATCCTTTCCCCTTGACAACCAGTTCTCCCTGGTATTGTTTACATTCTGCATACCACTGACTATAATGGCAAAATGCAGAATTAACTTAAAATTGACTTTTCTCGTTTTTTTTATTTTCGGCATGATCCCATTTGCGCGCCGCTGCCCTAAGCTTAAACGGCCATGATCGGCCAAAACAAAAAAGTTTAATTTAAAAAAAAAATAAACTGTTATTAATGCCAGTGGCCTTATATTTGGCTATTTGAATGTGTTTGACTGTAATACATGCTTTCCATGAGCTGTCCTGCCTCCGTTTGTTCAGAATCAGAAATGTATTCAGTTACTAACTGAATACATTTGTGCTCTGACACTGTTCCTGTATGAAGTCCAGCCAGCTTCATGGATCACAAAATCACCTCATTTGCATGGTTTTTATCAGCAAATGAGGTGATTTGCATCCCGCACAGCTTTCCATGCAGGAACAGTGTAGGGCCGCTTGTGCACGTGAAAACGGCACTTTCCTGGATCGCTCGGTGGCCATTTTCCATGCAGCTGCTCATACACTGTTTCTGCATGGAAATCAGCCATTCATGAATCCTGGGGATGGTCTGTCATGCTCCTCATGAGCCATAAATTTACATTCATCAGCTTACACATTAAATAAGTGAGCATTTTATTTCAGTATTTTGTTGATCTCCATATTGGATACTTATAATGCATAGGTGTGTGTGTGTGTGTGTGTGTGTGTGTGTGTGTGTGTGTGTGTGTGTGTGTGTGTGTGTGTGTGTGTGTGTGTTTTGTATGTGTGTGGCCTTATGGTTTTGACAACTGTGAAATGGAATGAGGGATCATGAGCATAAGCAAATGCCAGCTACCATCTTAGCTTAAGAAATTATCTTAATTACATTTTTACCTAAATTATATTCCTTTCTAATATCTAGTAATGTACTATGTAGCTATCTCCAAATTAGAAAACATTATTTTTTTGTATAGTAATAAAAACAGCAGTAATGGGTAGACAAGGTTCATATCACCTACATAGTCTAGTTCCTCAAATGCAGCATACACTATCTTTCAAAGTTGATTTGTTTTTTTCTCATGAAAGTGTAAGACAATTCTATGAGTCCTGACATCAATATTTGCAAAAAACAATCAGCTAAACAATGTAATTATGGATCAAAGTGTCACAGTAAAGAAATTTCCACAATCCATTTTTAACAGTCTAATAATATAAGAAGAATGTACTTCCAAATGTAGATATGCACCAGACTTTGGCCCTTCGGCATGGAGCGATAAAGCCCTGACTATGATGCAGATGCTATGAGTTGAGCAGTGTCTCTGTTGCTGAAATGTTTGAGGCAGGAAGGATGGGAGTAAATGGCCAACACTGGCTTGTCCATCTTTGGAGAAAGGAGACAACATGACTTGCTGCACCACTGACTCCAGCAGTAGTGCTGAGGGATTTCTGAGTTGGTGTGGCTTATGGGGCATAAAAGCCGCATTAACCATTTACAGCTAGTTATTATCCTATCATATACACATTTTCCTTAGATACATTTTTATAAATTTATATTGATTAATACCCATATTCATCCTAATAAATTGTTGACAAAAACTGGTTTTCCACATTTCACCAGATTCCTTCAGCTCTTTTACAATAGAAGATCTTATGCACCATTGCTTCATCTACTTCACAACCATCAACCTTATATAACCTTTTTTGTTTTTGTTTACCTTCATTTTCCCCTTTCACTAGATGTAGTTGCCATAAGGATCTGACAACTAGCTGGGCTCTTTATTATCTGTTCTGTTTTTTATTAACACTCGTTTTCTTCTGTTAGGCATCTTACCATGCAATAACATGAAATAAATATCTGTCATTGCTTGTTAGCAATCTACTTTATTATCATTTAAACATTCAAAATCTATTTTTCATTCTCACATTTTCTTTCCATATTCATAACATACCCTATTTTTAACAACTCTTCCTTTTCCCGGTCATCACATTTTCTCACAATACCTTATATTTTACTAATAATACTCTCACTAAAACAGAGTCCTTATTTGTTTTCAGTATTCTTAATACATAATACATAGGGCCGGATTCACGAAGGCTTGCACGGAGTCTAAGAGTAGAGTAAGACTCCATGCAGCCAACATGTCCGCCGAGCGATCCAGGAACAGCTGGTAGGGGTGTGCAACAGAGCTCCTAAAACGAGTCTTACACGGACAGGGCGTGAATATGCAAATTACCTCAATTGCAGGCAAAAGCTATGCAAATGAGGTAAATTTGCGATCCAGGAAACCCAAACCTGTCCGAGTAAGAGTAGTGTTATTTGCAGAAATGTACTCAGTTGACAACTGAGTACGGTTCTGCAAATAGCAAAACGGAGCCGTGACAGCACCAAATAAAGGTTGCATCCAGTTGATGAAGCATGCCAATGGCCAAATATATGGCCATTGGCAATGCTCACTGATGCAAAATAAAAATAAAACTATTTTTTTATCCTGATCGCCGATGTTTAAGTGTAGCGCTGCGCCGCGCAAATGTGCTGCACTCTAAAAACTAGAAAACCAATAATTCAAATCCACAAATGTGGATTTTATTGTAATTCCTAATTTACAATGCAAGGGAATGGCAGGCCGAAGACAACATGGCTTCTGAGTAGAGGTTGCTAAGGGGGGAAGCTCAGTCTAAGAGATGTAACCAAGCATTAGTAGGCAATTCTGTGCAAATGAGGGTAAGGATAGTGAATCCCAAGTTTACATAGCAAATGAGCACAGTCAGTGGAGTGTAGGAGAAGGATAAGGGGAGTATCAGAGTAGAAGATAGATGACATCACGAGGGGAGTATGTATGAAAGAAGTGAAGCTCATTGGAGCAGAGTGGCATGTGTTTGCTGTCCGTTACTCATCACTGGAAGAGGTGTGTTAACAGGTACCCTAGTAAAGGCAAGAAATTGAAGGCGTATGCCATGGATAACACTAAAGTTTCTTGTAGAAGTGCTTGCAATGTGTATGCGTGCGGGTGCACGCCTGTATATCTGAGTAAGACTGTGTGCGCATGTGTATGCCTGTGTGCATGCATTTAAGCATGTCTAAGGTTGTTTAAAGTTGTGTAAGTGCGTTTGCGCCGGTGTGCGCGCGTTTTAGCAAGAATAAGCAAGTTTTAGTCCATGTAAGCATGTGTGCGCACGTGTGAGCTGGTGTGCATGTGTTTGCACTTGTGTGCCTGGCGCAGCCCCCCTGAGGAAACAGAAAGGGAAAAGGAAGCACAACAAATAGTAGGAAGTTAACCAGGGAATACTAGTAGAGCTAGCAGGTGAAAACAATCAGAATCAGGCAATTACACAGGCAGTACACTAGCACAGCACTTAAAACTCTGCAAACAACATTCCACTATGTTTCTCTCAGAGACACTGCAGCACTGCAGTAAGCTAATAGAAGTGAAAACTGAAAAAGCTTTACTGAGACAAAGAAATGTTAGGGGCTGCCATTGCTGTTATAAGGTGACATATGCAACATGCTGAGGGTGGTGACAATGCGAATGCTGCTGGACAACCCACAGTGAGGAGACAGAGAAGAGTGTACAGGCCCAGGGTAACCTATCAGGGGCTACATGAGCTGGAGATAGTGGAGTGCTATAGAGTGGACAGAGACCTCATGCAGCAAATTGTTGAGCTGTGCAGGCCACGCCTCACACACAGAACCAACAGAGGGGAACCCATCCCAGTGGAAACCAAGGTAGTGTTGGCCTAAGAATATTAGCAACAGGTACCTTCCAGAGACCAATCGGTGATATGATGGGGATATCACAGGCATCAGCATGCAGGGTACTGCACCAGTTCCTGGATGCCATGTCAGCACATGTTGGTGATCATGTATATTTCCCCAATTCTCATGAGGTATTTGCCAGCAATATGCGTCTCTTCCAGCAAATAGCGGAATACCCTAAGGTAGTGGGTGCAATAGACTGCACACACATATGCATCATAGCACCAGCCGGTGAGTGGGGTAGGGTCTACATTAACCATAAGGGCTTCCCCTCCATCAACTGCCAGGCTGTGTGTGATGCCCAGAGCATAATACTGAATGTGTGTGCTGGCTGCCCTGGAAGCTACCATGATTCCCATATCTGGCATCTGACACAGCTGTACCAGACATTTGCCATTGGGGACATCCCTCATGGTCACCTAGCTATGCACTGGAGCCATGGCTGATGACACCCATCAGAAACGCACACACACCTGAACAGGAACGCCATAATGAGGCACAAGCACAAACACGAAATGTAATCGAGCTTGTGTTTGGGCTGCTCAAGTCATGGTTCTGGTGCCTGGACACATCTGGTGGAGCCTTGCAGTACTCACCAACTACATGTACCCAAATTGTCATGGTATGTGCTATGCTACATAATATGATCCTGCGAAAACAGCTGCAGCAGGACCAGCATAAGCCCGGGCCAAACAGCCCCCCACCATTGTCAAGGCCATCACAGGCAGAGCGTGACTCGGAGGAGGGACAACCTGAGCCTGCCCCAGTAGGCAGAAGGAGGCATGCCCAGTATGCTTTGGCCTTGGCAAAGAGGCAACGCATAGCACATACACTGGCTCAGTAGGAACCCTGGAAATGATACCTCTCTCTGACTCACACATATAGTAAAAGGGGTGCCTAACTTGATACTACCTGTTTTCAAACATGTATAGGGAGTGTAGTATGTGCATCCAACATAGGCAGCCCTGCAGCACCACCTGAAGCATGGTTGCCATGTGTTAAGCAATATAAAGCAGTGCTAAACAGCTTTTACCACCATTTAGTATATGTAAACAAAATTGCACACATGAACTAGCACAACTGTGGTCAATGTTGAGCAATATTGGGCAACATTCAGCAATGTTGGTTAACATTGAGCAATGTTGGACAAGCTTGGTCTAAGTTGGCCATAGCTGAACAAAAGCCAACATGCTCATGTTTGCTCTACTGGCCCTTAAGCAGTCTGGTCTGCTCAGTATGAAAATATAAAGCAGTGACAGGCCTTGAACCCAGGATACTGTGCACTATAGTCATAGTACTGAACCACTAAACCATGACAGTATTACAGAGGTCAGCCTGTATGAAGAAATGTTGATAAGTCTATGCAAAGTATCTCATGGAAACCCTGCCGGCACAGCATAATCCCTGTCGAGTTATGACACAAAGGTGAGCCCTGCAGTAAGAATAGAACCTGATTTTCAACATACATATAGTATAAATGTTAATATTGGTCATGTTCACACACATCAACAAATGTAGTGGACCTCAGACAGCAACATACTGAAAGGTCACACTGGGCATGCTCACACACTTAGGCAATGTCTGAGTGTCTGAGTACAACAGTGGGCCACACATATCTGGCAGTTGCATGTGTTAACTCAGGACCCTCTCACTATTCAGCAATCAGCCCTGTGAACACAGTTATATGACAACAGACACATATATAATATAGTGGAACCCTGTCATAATCAAATATGTTCTGCAGATACTTAGGTTGTTCATAGAAAGTGGGAAAGCAAAGAAGATAAAAAACCTGCAATCAGTATCATCAGTAAATAATGTGCATCCCGAACATTATCATAGGTTCAGAGGTTGATACTAGGCTATCTGCCCTAGGGCATGTATAACCCTAGCCAGAGTGTGTTTGGCTTTTGCAACCCTGTTAGATTAGTACACTGCGCCTGCGAATAGTAGGTCACACAAGATAGCCCATTTACGTTTAGTCTATTGTGCCTCTGTCTAGCAAGGACCCAGAAGATATCCCGGGGGTAAACATACGATCACCCATCTACTTGTCAAGATGTCTCCTGTAGGTGGTCAGTGGGGGGCTCTGCCTATGCTGGACTGGGATTTTATTCCGGAGTGAGTGGAGCCTCTGGGATAAGAATCTGTCCCTCCAGCATGTCCTATTAACATCTGTGCTGAGGTTTACGTCCCTGGACTGTGTAGCTCCAAGGGATTCGGATATCCTGAGGTGGAGCATGTCCATTAATTCTGGGTTGGACATGGCTTTAAACAACAGGCACAGATCACATCTGAGTAGGTGGTAAGCGACTGAGTAGAGCTGGAGTTACTTTATTTGAACTGTGCAGGGCATCTGTGTGAGTCCCTAGATCTGCTTGTTGAGGTACATTTGTGGCCATTACAGTTGCTGCAGGTGTCGGGTAAGGTACATCCCAAATGGGGCATTGTATCCAAGCACGGTCTTGATGAGTATAGGGGCACAATGACCTCACTTGATCTAGATGTGAAACCTTATGGGATAAGGTGGGCTATATAGAAAGTCTGTCTAACCACTTTGGCAACGTGATTGTCAAAGGCGAGAGTACTAACAACTCGTGTTCCCAAATCCCTAACAACTCCTACCGTATGTAATGGATTACCACCTATGTGGTAATGTGTGGGCATGTTGTTATTCCCAAAGGGGATGACTATGCATCTAATGGCATTTAGGTGTAGGCCATGGCTCTGGCACCAGTCATCCATCTCTGTGAGACCCTGTTTGAGGATGCTTGTGCCAGCTGGAGAGTTGATTATGGCACCCAGTTTGCAGTCATCTGCGAACATGGTCAGCCATATTCCTCCTGTGTTAGCCTGTACATCAGAGAAATATATACTGAACAAGAGAGATCCCAGGACTGAGCCTTATGGAATGCCACGTGTAACTGGTGTATAGTCAGACATGGCACCTGCAATACTGACCATGTGGGTGCTATCCCTGATCCAGTTAGCAATCCATCTTGTGACATATGTGTCGATATCGAAGCTGGTGAGCCTATGTATAATGGCCAAGTGGGGTATTGTGTTGAAGGGTTTTGCAAGGTCCAGGTAGGCTGTGTGGACAACCTTCCCTATGTCTATGGACCTGGTAACTGTTTAAAGAAGTTGAACAGGTTCAAGAAGCAAGATCTGCCCACAACAAAGCTGAAATGTGTAGGATCCAGTGTCTGTAGGTTCCTGATGTCTATGTTTATGAGTTCCATGACAATACGCTCCATAGCTTTGCAGAAAAGGCTAGTTAGGCTTATAGGGCAATATTGCCCAGGGTCCATTGTGGCACCACCTCTGTGGAGCGGGACCACTGTTGCTGTACGCCATTCCTTGGGTACATATCCTGTAGTAACTCTGATATTGAACAGTGACTTAATGTGAGGGTTACGTTCGTCATGAAGCTCGTGTAAGACGCAGGCCGGGACACCATCTGGTCCCATCGATGCTGTGTTGTCTGCTTTGGAGAGGGCAGCACTCACCTGTTCATTTGTGATGTCAGGGAGGCCACATTCTGTTGGGATGGACAGTTGCTCTTTAGGGGGGATGCGGGGGAGACATTTGAACTGAACCTGTTTGCCAGGATGTTGGCAATGTCTATGGGTTCAGGGTATGTTTAGTCAGTATGCAGTAACTCACAGCATATCTGTGAGTTTCCATCCAGGTTCCTGACATAACTAAAGAATGCCTTATGATTGTCCTAAGTGTCTGGTGCAATTTTCCGTTAGAAGCAGGCCTTAGATGAATTCATGAGTGATCGTAGCTTTTTGCTAGTACTGATCAGAGATGCCTTCCCTTTTTGGGATTGTGATCTATCATGTAGTAGCCTCCTCCTCTAGTTTTATATAGCTTATTAATGGCTGGGGTCCACCAGACAGGTCCCCTGCCTTTGGAGGAGTGAGTCTTGTTATTATTTGGGATAGCACGATCCATGCATTCCAGTAGGTGTCCATAGAATGCGTTTGTAAAGGATTCAGCAGTCTGAGCCATATTTACCACTGTCCCAGGGTCTTTGAAGGATACCATCTTGGTTTGGAGAAGTGTGACGTTTGCTTTTGAGAAGTTCTTCACCGAGATTACCTAGGATGTGGGTGGGGATGGGATATGGATGTCCAGTGAGATAAATGTATGGTCTGACCTTACCAATGAGCAGTGGCAGCTGGTGACTTCAAATCAAAGGGGGGCTGCAGGAGACAGCTGAATGGGCGGGGCCAGTGGGAATGGGTGTGGTCAACTAAAAGGGGTGGGGCTATGGTGCAATGGGATCTATGCTTGACATGCTTACTTATTTACATGAAATAAATGCTCAGTCAGTATGGCGCATGCTGAATACTCTACACAGCACACATTGTTACATACATGTATTCTAGTGTGGTACTAATTATGTGAATAATTTAACATTTGTGAATTAAAGGAATCACTAGTGATATGTCTATAAAGAAACATTTGCATTTCCTAACCCCATGTAGTTCTCTCATTTAGAATCAGTGTGCCTACATCAGGCTTACCTCTAGCCCCCAGTCTGCCCAAAATAATAATAATAATAATAATAATAATAATAATAATAATAATAATAATAATAATAATAATAGCCCTTTCACTTAGGGTAGATACCACTAATGACCCAGGCAAATTCTGTTTGTCTTGAGTGTTCACTTCTTCCTCCTTGCCATCGGTCACTCACATGTTTCTTCCTTGTATTGGCTTCTTTTCCATTCCCATGATATATAACCCATCCATCCACAACTCATTTTTCCTATTTTTACACATGGATTTTGGGTGTCACTTCAGTTGTGACAATCATTTAAAGCCAATGCTCACACCACTGGTTGGCTAGCCCTGCCATGGTTGCTCTTCCATACAACAAGCCTGTATGCACACTCACAGCTATAGCCAATTTAGAATGTCCAATCCAATGAATGCATGTCTTTGGAGTGTGGAAGGAAACCAGAGCACCAGGAAAAAACCCATATGAACACAGGGAGGACATGCAGACCATGGACATAAGGCACCCCTCCAGCTGAGAATCTCACCAGACAGGGAGGACATGCAGACCACGGACATAAGGCACCTCTCCAACTGAGAATCACACCAGACAGGGAGGACATGCAGACCATGGACATAAGGCACCCCTCCAGCTGATAATCGCACCAGACAGGGAGGAAATGCAGACCATGGACATAAGGCACCCCTCCAACTGAGAATCACACCAGACAGGGAGGAAATGCAGACCACGGACATAAGGCACCCCTCCAGCTGAGAATCACACCAGACAGGGAGGACATGCAGACCACGGACACAAGGCACCCCTCCAGCTGAGAATCACACCAGATAACCTCTTGCTATGAGGCAACAAGACTACCTGCTGCATCAACTTCATTCCCACAAACTAGAAATTCACAAATATGCCTCTACTCCTTCCTCAGTGTAACAGTTAGCTAAATGTATTCCAGCCTCCTTCCTATTCAATGCCATCTTCCAGCTTCCCTCTCTCTGTATGTCACCCACATTAGAACTTGTCAGAAGACAGTCCCTTAGTGCTAGAAGCCAGCTAGCTACTTGGAGAGCTCCCCACATTAAATGATTTCAGATACAAGCACGTCACTGATCTCCATCACTATAGTGAGAGTAGCAGTGACTGTTCCTTCTTTGGTCTCATATTTAAGTGTGCATCAGTCTATCTATCTATGTTATCTGTTATGTATGAAGGAGGTAATGGTACCAGTAATTTCCCTTCACAAAGATAACAAATCTGCAGTAACAGGATATGGGTTAACCATAGTGCTTGCTGTTTGCAGCAGGTGTAGAGTTCTCATTTATTGATCTTTTTCTTGCATGCCTTGGATGGCTTAAACAATATTTGGCATATATGCATGTAACTTTTCTGCAAAAATGAACCAATAATTCAGGCAAACAAACAATAATAAATCAACAATAATAACTCAGAGGTTTTAAAAAAAATAGTCCACCAATAATCAGTAATAAATATTTATTCCAAGCATGAATTTTGCAGATAGTATACAGATCTATTGGTAGGAGATTTGATTTTACTGTTTTAGTAGATGCATAAGAGAGCATACCTGTGTGTGCATTATAATGTCCATTGTATACACTGCTTTGGATAAATATATTAATATGATGGATTATATATTTGATGTATGTGTGAAACCAGGGCTAATGAAATATTTTCCCATTGTACCCGCTTTAAATTCATTCCCAGGAGGCTAACATGTAGCTTATTAGAATCTGTTATTAAATGCTGATCTGTAAATGTTTTTTTTTTTCAAACACCTTTATTGAATTATCACTTGTGACATCAGCAACTTTACTTTTATATAAAAGATATCAAACTGTATTAACAAGTTCACATTTACAAACATTATACTTCACATTGCATTGCTATATATTACATAACCTAAGCAGCATTACATAAATTATTAAATTCCTGTCCTTTTCTTTTAAACAAAAAACATCTTTATTAAACCATCACTTATGAGAAAGGCAATTATACATTTATATTAATGAAAACAAACCACATCAACACAATCCTAGTTACAAGCATTTTACATCAAACACTATACTGAGATACTCCCAGTTGCAAACATTACATAGCTCATTTAAATCCTGCCTTCTTTTAAACCTCATTCCTCCCCTGTATGTATCCGTACATGTGAATTCATCCTCTGAGAAAGTAGTATCTGCAAGTTGTTTGTGAAATATTTGTTGGGAATAAATCTTTATTGGTGTACCACATTTTTTCATGCTTCTATGATTGTCATCTTGTAAGCTAACTGTCTATGTTTTGGATTCAGTTTATTCTACTGTTAACCAAATGATCTAAGAGGTACAGCAAAACATGCAGGAATGCAGTGTTGCAGTTTCACAAGCAAAAAAGGGACTTGTACATCATTTGGTTATAATGATCAAGTCTAATTCCTGGCTCATAGACATAGGGTAGAGTGCAAATATAAATGGTTCAGAAAGTCACAACCAGAGCAATCATGTATGGATCATAAAACTGCTCAAATCAGAAGATGGAGTGAGCCCTGCAGCTTTAATTGAAAATGAGTTAACAAAATTGATGGACATGTAGCAACCATCAAAAGTGAGACTGCTCACTGAATTGTAAAATGGAACATGCCAAACCTTGGTACCCAAAACTCTCACATAAAGTTTCTGAACTGACAGGAAAAAAAAAATTTGCTTAAATTTGTAAAGGAAAAAAAGGGATGAGTTGGCTACCAAGTAAGGCTCTACTAAGTTGTTTCTATTATGCAAGGCTTTTGTGCCTTTTGTTGTCAGGTTATGTTCCCTGCACAGATACTTCACCTCAAAATTTGATATTATGATCACTTTTCATCTTATGCACAAACAACAGGTCTTCAGTACACTGAGTGAGCTGGAAGAGTATATGAAAATGTATAGGAAAAAGGATACACCCTGAAGCTCAGACAGAGGTGTTTCCATCAGTGGGACAAGAAAAAGATGCTGTCAACCCCTTCTCTTCCAAGCTTGTTACTTCAGGATAAAGAGGTCAAAGTAATTGGCATCCCTTAAAGAAGTTCAGCATAGGAACAGCAGTTGTTTCCTCAAGGACACTGGGTGGTCTGAAGCCCTAGTACGGCTAGATGAACAATAAGAAGATACTGACATTCACAACAAGGATCCTTCTGTCATTACTTCATCTTCAAAAGAGGATAATGCATGTAATCAGCTTGACAAAGGAAGAGACAACAGCTATAATGGATGTTATTTGCACATGCACCATCCTTGAAAATGCTATTTGCACCAATATGACTTTTTTTTCCTTTGGTCTAAATTATTCACCAGGCATAATAGGAGGAGTGAAATACAAAACCATGTGAAAGTAAGTAGCCTCCCCTCTTTGCTTCTCAACCATGATTATTCATGATCATAATAGTGATGCATAGGAATAGTAAAATGAGGGGTTACTTTTACTTATCAGGAATACAATGATCCATACTGTATGTAGGACTTTTACTGAAGAGACTTCATCCCAGCTAATAGCCTGACAACTATCCTACTTTTCTACTAGATGAGCACATATCTGCATTATAAAGTAAAGTTTTAATATGTGAGGAATGCTTGCTATCATATGCTCATATTAATTTAAAACACTGTGTGAAGAGGACTTTAGTGTGCTGGCACTACCTTAACTTTGCTTGTCATATCTGTGAAGATTTGTGACCTAAATGATGGGATTAGAAAATGACAGAATGGCAGGAGGGTGTGGTGGGTGGTTCATGGAAGTGCATATGTGCAACACATCTGAACTGCTCATATGATATGTTATTAAATCTTTGCAGTGCCTGAGTAATGAATGAATAAGACTGCAAGACTTGTCAGAGTCTTTCCATATTATAATTAACTGGCATGCAAGGTCACCACAGGCTGAACAGCTGAAAGAACTACACCTGGTGTAATGTACACAGTGGAGGCTGTGCAGCTATGTGTGGTATAGCAGAAATGATACGTATCTGATGCCAGACCTGGGTTACCTGTATTAGGGGAATTCCAGAGACATATCTCTGTAGTTCTAAACATGACCATGTATTGGAATACATGCATTTAGTCGAACGCACCACTTCTGAACGTTGCATCCTCCGAACCTAAATGTTGACTCTCTCCATGGCAAACAATCTGAATGTTGACCGTAACTCCGAATTCGACATTCCCGATTGCTCAAACACCACAACAAGCGCTACCATGGGTCCAGAAGGGGATTATTAGCCTGACTGGCATTCGGTGTTCGGGGATTTGGCGAATGAAAATTTGATATTGTGCAATCTTGGGTCACAGCCTTTGACATTTAGGATGTTGGACAACCACCTCTCAACTAAATGCATGTATTCCCCATGTACTATGTATGTAGACTAGAAGGGCCTAAAGAAAAGCTCCAATATCAGATACGTGATAAAGTCTTAGTTTTTAGACTCTCTTAATGTTAATAGACAAAGGTAGCAGTTGGGGAGAGCTTGATTGTTTCCTTCTTTAACCCTGGTCTGTCAAAGGACACCAGCAAAGAACCCTGGCACAAGTGAGGCATGCCTCCCCCTCCTACTGCCATGCTTAGGGGCTGCCTGGTCCACAGCATACCTTATAATTTAAATTCATGAATAGTTATTGAGTTTAACAGTTTAGTTTTGTGAATGTACCCCAGACTTTTAAAACATGACTTTTACTGCAACACTTTGGTACAACACTGCTAAAAACATTAACAATCTAAATCCCACCCGCCCCTAGCACCTGTACATTTATACCCTCATAGGCACACCCCTCTCTTCTTACCACCAATCATATCTTGCACCTGTCTCCACCCCCTTCTAATACCTCCTCCTCCTTTCCCACCAAAATACCTAATCTACTCTCTGACATCTTCCCTCTATCTAGCTACTCCAACTCTATTACTGCATCTCCTATCATGTCTAATAAATACAGACCTTTGTTACTAGTAACTCTCCTAACTACTCTCACCTCTACCTATCTATTAACCTCATATGAACTACCCCTACCCTTTATACTCACTATCCCATTCAAACAAACCCTGTCAACACCCCTATCTCCAGCCATAACCTATCTCATTCCCACTTACAAGACCTCCTACCGTCACCCAAAATATCACCGTCTCTCTCACAACAAATACCTCATTCATAGCCTCAAAAAACATGTCAACTACCATTGCAAACCTCCTCAATTTTACAACCCAATTCTAATGGCCTCATTAATTGCTGGAGACATCCACCCTAATCCTGGCCCTATCCCATCCCCCAAATCTTCTAATAGACACACATTTAAAACAAATCCAACTCCATTAACCAAACCCCCCAAAGCACTATCTATTGCTCAACTAAATATACGTAGCATTTGTAACAAAATACCACTAATTCACGCCCTTCTAGATGTTCAACAGTTTGACATTCTCTGTCTAACTGAAACCTGGCTCAAACCTACAATAAAGGACAATGAAATTACTCCCCCAGGCTACAATATCCTTAGACAGGACCGTTTAAACAAAAAAGGTGGTGGGGTCGCTATCTTCTATAAAACTGGACTACAAATAAGTAAAGCAAATCTTAATCTTCCATCTGACATAAATTCCGAAATTATCATTGCAAAACTTCATCTCAACCCTCACAAAACAATTAATATTATCTGTACTTATCTTCCCCCAGGAAATAATACTGTTATACTAGAAGACCTGTTAAATTGGCTTTCTCTAAACCTCCTACAAGAAACAATACTCTTAGGAGACTTTAATATTGACTGGAACTTATGTAAAAATACTAACCCAACCACCCATATTAACCTACATGGCTTCTCTCAAATCATTAACTCCCCAACAAGAATAAACAAACTTAATAATAAAGAAACCATACTTGACTGGATATTAACAAATAGCCCACAACAAAAATACACAACAGGAACTCTCCTTGATGACCTCAGTGACCACTCCCTAACATATGTTATCAGGCATAAAACAAACATTGCCATCCCTAACCACATTAGAACATACCATAGCAAAAAAAATTTTGATCCCAATCTGTTTCACAATGAACTTATACATGTTAACTGGTCACCACTGAAATCTCTGCCTATAGATAAAGCCGTTACTTACTTTAATAATTCTTTTCTAGACATCCTAGAACATCATGCCCCAATGCGATCTATTCGTATGAAACCCAAAACAGCCCACTGGCTCACAAAAGAAACTAAAATACTAATCCTCAGCAGGAATAAAGCTTGGGCTAAATGGCGTACCACAAAAAACACAACTGATCACCTCACTTTTAGACAACAAAGAAATGTGACAAAAAAAGCCATTCTACAAGATAAAAAGAACTTTTATACACAGCTTCAACATTCATCCCTTAACCAACCACATAAATTTTGGTCCGCTATTAACATGCTGTTATCCCGGGCAAAGTTGCCACACCAAATCCACTAGGCTCAAACCCTGACCAACCACTACAAACAGCTAATGATTTTAATACCTTTTTTACTTCAGCCATATTAAAACTAGCTAAACAACAAAGCCCTGATACATCTAAACTGCAAACCCTAAACCCCCCCACCATTTCACCTTAAACCTATACCAACCTCTTACATATTGTCCTTGCTTCAAAACTAAAACCCACAACCCCTCGGCTGACAAATTACCAACAGAATACCTCCAAGTAGGAGCTAAAGCTGTAGCCTATCCCATCTCTATACTGATCAACAGAACCATAAAAGAGGGTACTATTCCATCACTCTGGAAAATCTCTCATATTATCCCTCTATTCAAAGGAGGTGACTCTACTGAGTATTCCAATTCCATAGCACTACTATCTCCTGCAAAAATAATGGAGAAATGCATCCATAAACAGTTACTTAATCACCTTCTAAGCCACAACCTCCTAGCTAATTGTCAACATGGGTTTCACCATTCCATAGTACTACCACTGCCTTACTATCCTTTATTGACTCTATTAATACAAACCGCAACAATAACACTTCTTCTTCTGCATTTTCGTGAGACCTGTCTAAAGCCTTTGATATGGTCAACCATGAACTTCTCCTCCATCATTTAAAATCCCTCTCTCTAGATAGTCAGGCCTTAAGCTGGTTCATATCCTATCTCACAACCGTAAACAAGCGTACTCTGGGATAATCAACTCTCCGATCTCCTCTCAACTTCAATAGGAGTCCCTCAGGGCTCTATCTTAGGTCCTCTACTATTCTCCATTTTATAAATGACCTTTATCTAGCCACTCCTCAATCAACTTGTATTCAATATGCAGATGACACAACCATAATTTGCTCAGCCCCAACACAAACTAAGCTGCACAATCTACCACAATATACCTTCACTACTATTGAGCAATGGTTCTCTAATCACTGTCTCCTCATATACCCTAGGAAAACCAAACTTCTGCTCTTTTCACCCACACACAAGTCCCCTTCTATTAACTTCACACTTACATCCAATGATGGTACCCTCATCTCCAGACCAAACCACTAAACTCTTGGGTATTACTATTGACAATCAACTAAAATTTGACACTCATATTAACTCTACAATAAAAGCTACCAACAGAAAACTTGGTTCTCTATAGAATCAAATCTTTCCTAACTCCCAAAGCTAAATCTACCATAGCTAGATCCCACTTAATCTCTACCCTACTTTACGCTTCTCCCATTTACACTAACCTTTCTAAGTATAACCTCAACAAACTAACTTCATCATACAACAACATTGCTAGATTTGCTACTGATTCCCCTTATAGGACTCATCATTGTCTTAATCTTAAACAACTAGGCTGGCTAAAACTACCCTATCTAATACAATCTTACCAACTTACTATTGCCCATAAAGCCCTTTATCACCCTGGCAACACTCCTATGCTCTCCTCTCTAATACAACCCTACAAAAATCAGAAAAACCTACGCTCTTCTAACAAGATACTGATTCAAACTTCCCTATCAAATAACTCAGCAGGTGATTCCACATTCTCCAACTCAGTCGGCAAAATATGGAACCAACTACCGCAAGACCTCACTACCACAACTTCACTCCCATTATTTAAAGCTAAACTAAAACATTTCCTTTCCAAACACTGGCTATGCTCCTGTAACAACCCCAACTAACCATTTTTTTCCCTTCCAGCCATCTGCCTACTTCTTACTCTTAATTCCTGCTCACTAGAAGTTTCCTCTTCAGAAATGTCCCTGTGGTTCTTTTTTAAATGGAATCATATCTATATCTTTTTCTCAACATTCTTTCATTGTTATAATTGACTTTCCTAGCACTGTATTTGTATTTCTAGTATTGTCCCCTGCTAAGCCTCCCACTGAACTCTATTGCATTTAGAACTTGCTGTAGGTTTTACTTATGTTTTTATTGTATCGTATAACTTTGTATTCCTTCACCTGTGATATTTTTACTTGTTTTAATAGATTGTAGTGGAGCTTTTCTCCTCGGGTCTCCACTGAAAATGGACATGTATCCAGTTGGACTAGCCCGGTTAACAAATGTAAAATAAATAATAAATAAATATAGAAAGGAAGAGTATTATGTCAATAATACAACGTCCAGAATATGCATGCTTAGGAACTATCAGCAAAGGGAAAAGTTCTGGGATGGAATGCCTATGATAAATGTTACTTCCCTTTTCTCTTAGTTGCTGCGGGATTCACCTCCCTCTCCTACTAACATGCTTAAAACTGCTGCTCAACAAACTGCTAATTGCAATAGACTAGAGCAGTTCATCACTTTAACTTCAGCTTTGTTTTAGTGGTTTTAAGACAAAACAGTAGTAATGGACTAGATCAAAACACAGAGCCAAATACCATAACACTATATACAATAAACACTGAAAATACAACTATATAAATGCAAAGCACAAAATGTTGTAAGTATAAAACTGCACTTTAGTCAACAGGAGTCATAATTATGAAATGCTAAGACCATTAGAAGACATATTGGAAATGATCCACAGTGTTGTTACTAAATGCTAATACAGGTAGCTCTTGAGGTGTCTGTGGGAAGCATGCCAAAGGTGAACAACCTCACAGACTCCTTAGTAGTAAGTTACAGATATGCATGCCCAGTAGGCAAAATGAATGGTAACCAAATGTTTCTAAACACATCTGCGTAACCATTAGTAGTCTGCAAGAGAAAGTCAGGATGCTTAGTGTGGGTAGTAGAGCATGGAAACCTGTCTCAGGTAAGAGGGATCCAGGTAAAGTAAAGAAAAATACTCCAACACCAAGATTTAAATGACAATATGATAATGAACTGCAAGCTACAGCAAGCTTTAAAACACAGATGTAATATGCTGGGGGAAATGACAGTTTGTAGTCTTCTGACAGCAGACAGTTATGAAATATGTTCTGAAGAACTTTGCAGTATTGATAGGCTGTGATACTAGCATTCATCAGCATGGTCTAATCAGGTGCAATGAAAGAGCCAGTAAATGGCTGGAAGAGTGGTAGAGAAAACTGAATATCAGTACTTCTCCTAACAGGGTTTCAAGGGCCTAAAATAGGAAAACTGAAGTAGAATCCTCATCCTGTTGTGAGATTAATGTCAAAAAACAATGGGCAAAGGAAGAAGTCAAGCAGGGAAGAGAAAAAGAAGCAGATGGTGCACCCTAAAGCACCAGTATCTAGAAGTAGAAGAAAGAAGTGCTCACACAGGAAACAGGCAGATACTATTGACTTTTCCAATATGGAAGTCACTTAGAGACAGAACAAGACAGAAAACTCCAAACAGGAAGAGAAAGATGAAGTCTTGGACAGATGAAGAGGAGTAAAGAGTGCAATAGTAGGATCCCATCAGACACTGTTTTCAGTGGGTAAGAAAATCAAAGAAAATTTAAGATACGTAAATGTATAAAGAACTACAAGGAACTTTGATCCACTGCTCTTTTGTTTGTTACATAGTTGTATAAACATGACATACTGAAGACAGGGTTTTATTGAAGAAACTGTTATGAAGCACAGCAGTGAATGACTGTAAAATAAGAAACACATTTGAAAGAGTCATGATACCTATAAGGGAAAAAAACTCACCAAAAACAGAATTTTGCAGTAACAAATCAGGAGGAAAAAGGGCTGCACCACAGTGAGTAAATAAAGAAAGCAAAAAAGGAAAATAATAGCAATGAGTGTACATAATTTAAATTGAGAGACATGGTAAAAAACAAAGCGGTTCTAATAGTTAACAGCATGCAGCACAGAAAAGTAGAAATCAGGACTGCAGAACTGAGAAGTCAGCAAAACAAATTTTGTAGTCTTGATGTACTGACTTTGCAGAATCAAATTTGATTGTAATTATGTAGGGATGTGTGGGGGAGAATGTCTTTCACTGTGGAGTATTTTTTCTCAGTTTGAAAGAATATATAATTTTCATAACTTCTTTGTGCTTCATAGGTCTGAAGCATCTCTGCTTTTTAATGTGATTTAAGATCTCACCACACTTGAGTTTAAAGGCAAGGAGAACAAAAGACCAAGTAAAAGATGTGATATGTGATGATCAATCTTTTTGATAAAGGTGAAGCAGTGTGAAACAAAAAAGGTTATCAAGTGTGAGATGATAGAGAACATGGACTAAAGACAAAAGGGAATGTGGAATGATGCATTTTTGTAGGCTAAAGACGGCTTATTTGCAATATTTTTTCAGAAGTTATAAGGAGGATAGCAAACCACTAATGCAATCAAGCATGTCCAGCTAAAAGGTCTACCAATAAACATAATAACATAAACAATGACAATTAAAAAAGATGCAGTTGGCTGGGACAATAAAAAATAATATACATACCACCAAGAAGAAAACTCTCTGTACTCTACTCTGTTCTTCTTCTTCTAACTTGTACTACTTCTTTCTTATCTTCAGTAATTCTTCTTCAGCACAGCTGACAAAATATAGGCCGCCCAAAAAAAAAAAAAAAATAGAAATCCAATAGCAAACAAATGCTAAATACTAGCTAGGTAAATCCTTCCCTTGATTGACTCAGTCACTCATGAATCAGTCCACAACTGAAACTGTTTGATTCTCACTCTTTTCCCAGTACATAAAGCCCGGGAAGAGAGCGACAACCAATCAGCAGCATTTAGCCCAAGCACATCATGTACGTGCCTGCGGACATCGCAGTCCGAACCCCTTGCAATTCTATGTGGTTTGGAACCGCATAGACTGCTGAGCATCACACTAATGCCTTAATTTCCTCACCGGGCTGCAGCAAAAACAAAAAAAAAAGTCTTTATTTAAAACCGCCGCAACCCGAGGTGGTTAAAGTGCGCATGCACATACTTGCCGACGCCGAGGCAGGAAGGAACTTGAAAGACGAGTCGCAGCTTGCTTGAGACACAGTAAACAAGAAAATATACACTCACTACACAAAAAGGTACTTTTTTCTTTTTTTTGTTGAGGGGGCTGCAGTCCGGCAGTCCGATGCCACAAGCCGCCCCTGCCAATGAGGGGTATACCTCTGGTGTGGAACATAGAGTCCCCATGTTGGTGGTGATCAGGTCCAATATGTTTTCCCCTCTTGTGGGTGTGGTGACCAGTTGTGCCATAGCATTTGAGTTTACAAATACTAACAACTGTTGGGTGAGGGTGTTGGGGCTTGAGTAGTATTCCCAGTTAATGTTTGGGTATTTGAAGTCACCCAATATAATGGTGTTTGGGGAGACCTTAATATTCTCCAGTGTTCCCAGGAAAGCCGAGTGGGGTTCCTGAGTTTGGGAGGGTGGTCTGTAGCAGGCTACAAACTGAAAGGCAGTTTTGCCCACTGTTAGTTGCACATGTATGGTCTCTGATGCTTTGTGCAGTGCTACTAACCTGGAGGTGTGTGTATCTGTGATGTATATGGATATGCCCCCTACTTGTGTTGGCCTGTCCGAGTCTTGTGGCCAAAAAGCATGGTATGAAGTATAACCTGGTAGTGCTGGTGTGCTTTTGGGAGCCTGAACCAGGTGTCTGTTACTGCACAGATATTGACATTCTCCATACTGAGGAGAGTCCTGAGTGTGTGCACTTTGAGGGTAAGACATCTGGTGATGAGCAGCATTACCCTTAGTTTCTTTTACCTTGTAACGTCTATGAGGCGGGTTTATCTTTTGAGCCTCTCTTCAAAAAGGCAATATGGGGGTGGCAAGAGCCTTAGCCAGTATTCGAAAGTCCAGGGGTGACAGGTGCAAGCTGTCCATAGTGAAGCTACGTGGCATGTCGAGCATGTCATCCCAGGCTGACAGACACTGGATCCCCTTTGAATGACACCAATATGTTAGCCAACTGTTAAAAGTGATCAGTCTGTCTGTATACTGTGACATCATTCTTGGTGAGGGTAAGATGCTACACAAGGTCAGGGTCATACTGGCCTGGGCTACATGATCAGAGAGCTCCTCTATATCTCTTGTCATGTAGTCCAGGGAGGAACATCTGAGGTTATTCGCACCAGTATGGACAATGATGGAGCCATTTCTGGACTTGCTTTGGAGTGACCTAAGTGCATGTGTTATGTGGCGGATCCTGGCACCCGACAGACAGCTCAAAGTGACCATCTTCTTGTTCAGCCTGGTGAGTGGGACGTCAGTGTGTCTGACAATAAGTGTCACCTATTACAAGTGTATTAGGTGTGTTGTTTATCCCTAAGGGCAGTAACTGTGTGGCACACTGACTTTGTGAACTATGTGATATGTCGGTATTGTTGTGGGGTAACAGTTGTTTGTGTGTCTGCTTTGGAGGTCTCTGCTGCTTAGGCAGAGTTTATTTAGAGCCTCCGAGTATGTTTTTGTGTGGTAATGTAGTTTGATTGCTGTCGCTATAGGTCTATGTGAGACTGGATTTGTGGTGTGTGTGGTTACCTTCACCACCTGATAGACTGTGCCAGTCATGGGTCAAGAGAGCTCAGCCTCCTGTATGTCTATATAGTTGCATCTCTCACATATATCTGAGTTTGTTGGGAGGAGGAGAGGGTTGTCGGTGTACATAAGACAGTTGTAACATTGTGTCACAATTCCAATATTCGCCAGCTGAACTGGAGAGTACACACGAAACCGACCTTTGGACATGCCAGGATATTATGATGACATACTCTGTTGACTGATCACAAAGGATCAGTAGGGTGTTAAGTGTGTAAAAAGTATAACAGGGGTTTAGTGCTCAGGTTTGTCGGTGTTTTGGAAAGACTATCTGCGAAGGAGTCCAGACGGAACCATGACACTTCCTTCAGCTATGTCATAAATAGCAATGTACACTCATATATGTCCTGAGTCAGGGCCAACTGTACCTGACTGACAATGCCGACATCCTGTCAGACAGGCCCATATATACATACTCACCTCCCACTGACAAAAGGCCCTATCATCATACCAGGAGATATCACATGTAGAATGGGTAAACGGCTCCCCCCAAAGCCGAAAGCATGGCATCAATTGGATTACATTGTTTCCCTATATGTGTCATGAGTGAACTACAGAACAAACAGACCCTGTACCTGAACAGTCTTTTGAGCCTCACCCTCTCTACAGGATCTGAAACCATTGAATGTGTTACAGCAACATATGGCACTCCCCACAAGTGTTGGTGCACAACAGACCATGGGAAGTATAGTCCAATAAGCCTATGAAGTCTGACCTGCAAGGCCATGGAGTCCATCATGACTGAAGTCATAAACAGAGCTATTGGAAGCTGACAAACACACAACCCTACCAACTGGGGTATGTTCATGGGCAGATCATGGTTCCCAAACCTGCTAGACTCTTTGCAAGGCAGCCACCCAGGACATACATCACTGAACGGAGCTACACATGTCCCACATTGACTTTGAATAGCCCTTTATCAACATCCCAGACACATGTCTTATCCACAAAATCAACAATCTGTGCATAAATATGTATTGTCATATGAAGGAATGGCAATTTGTCCACAGATAGATCACACAAGCTGAGAATTGTGGGGTCCTGTTCAAGCTGTTAACACCTGCTGACCCACATGGTTCATTCCCGGGATTGCATAAAACAAAATGTACACACATTACCATGTCCAGTCGGATGATGTCAGCATCCTACAAGTATAGCAGGAGAAAAGAAACCACCCAGTAAAGCATATAGCGTGTTGTGTTAATGCATATCTCTATAGTATCATAACATAGTTAGGTAGGGGGTTTGAATCCTGCAATTGCTGATTGTGTATGTGTGTGATTTCCTTTGAGAGGAGTGCCCTTTTTGGAGACTGGGAAAACACATTAAAAGAGGTACATTCCTCTTTGGAAAGTCTGATGATGTCAGCATCCTACAAATACAGCAGGAGAAATGAAAACTCCCAGTAAAGCATATAGCGCGTTGTGTTAATGCGTATCTCTCTAGTATCATAACATAATTAAGTAGGGTTTGAATCCTGCAATTGCTGAGTGTGTGTGTGTGTGACACTGTTGGTCAATGCGGTGTGGGTTTTGCTTTTATTATGGTATGACATATCAGGATTAAAACAGTATGCGCATTGCACACATCAGGTATCTGTGTGGCAAATAAATATATGTACATGTGACCTCAATTAGTACATTGGTGTGAAGCCTGCATACTACATGAATACATTTGTTACCTTTGACAGATTGTCCCGCTGCTTCTCAGATCATAGGTCACATATGTATGTATGTGACAAGGCCGGCCACTGTAGTGATCTGTGGCCAAGGTCATCTGTGTCTCACACACACCCATGACAGTCACTATAGACTAGTGTGAGTGAGGGTACATGCCTGGGGTATATGTCAGACATGTTCATACACAACAACGTCTGGCAATAATGGACAGTCATTATAGGTGTATAACAGCCTTGTGGATATGCATACAGGCCCCTAATTTCTTATGTGATACACCGAGGGACTCCACAATACCTTTGGATATGTGGATACCAAAGGACAGATGGCATAACACTTGGCTGTATGTACACATTGGTACCCGACATACATGTTGGGGGCTACCACCTATGTGGTACTGTCGAGATAGTATGTATAGTAAATGTGGATGACTATGCTATAGTTGGCTTAGAGCTATACAGCATGTGTTGGACAACAGGTATCTGTCTGTATGATACCCTTGTGTAGGATATGTGTCCCACCCAGAGAATGCATTGTAGGCCAATGCATGCATTTCCAGATGTGGATGGACATATCCCTAGTGTGTTTGCATGTACCTAAGAGGGCTATATGCCAATTAGGTATGGTGCCAGGAACGGGTGGCGGTCAATACCACTGGTTACCGTTATAGTATAGTACTGGAAGGATCTAACTGTTACTGAGTTCCCTACATCTGTGTGTCAATTGTCAGGACATCATCTAATGTTTGGTTATAGTCAGGCTGTTGAGGTTGTGTATACTACCAGAATGCAAAACATTGACAGATAGTAACAGTATCACCCACAGCATAGTGTCAAACCATGTCATACACACATGTGTACCCATGTTAGAACATATCTGTAGTAGAATGCATACTGGCCACCGAGAGATACTATGAGATGTTAACACTGTGTAATACAGGGTATGTCACACGTCCCATGTGTCCACTATGCACATACATGCAGACAGTGCACCCCCACCATGTTCACAGATGTACACCTGCTAATCTGTACTGCACACATCACACACATACTATCCACTCACTAACACATGCTGGCAACACTATACACTTCAGCCAAGTGGCACATGGTTGGACAATACATACTCAGACTTAACACTGGTGTAAACAATACTACATTGACAATCATAGCTTTGATGCATCATGCCTGCTCAGATATACCTACAAGAATATCATTACACTTTTCCTGTTGACAACAAGCTAACATTACTACACTGCTATAATGTCACCCTGTGCATCAGCACCATGTTAGCCTGTTCCAGCATCAATGTTACAGATAACAGGAGGTGGCACAGGTTTCATCATATGCACAGGGTGTGTTGTTGGTTTGCTACAGCCCAACATTGACCCATCCAATCGACCTGCTGTGTGTGTGTGTGTGTGTGTGTGTGTGTGTGTGGGGGGGCAACAGTACAGCATGGGCCAATGTTGACGTAATGTGTGTGTGTATGTGTGAGCCCTAGTTGTTTGGTTAATGTGTGTGTGTCTGCATGCACACTTCTCCAGCATGTGGCTGCCATATACGGGAGGTTGTGGGACAGCCATATACTGTACCTGCCAGGCTGTACAGATCATTGTCTCTGGGCACGGACACAGTACCTGTGCCTGGCAGGGGTGCTACGGACAGTATCGGGTACTAAGCCTGACTGGGTACTATCATCAGAGGCAGAGGTATGTCGACTGGACCCATGTCCCTGCTGGGACTGGCCAGAGCCATGTGCATGTGGTCTACTAGGATGATCAATTGACAGGCCAGCCTCAGCATTGCTGGGGCTGGTACTGCCACTACGGGAGCAGCTGTGATCTGTGGGTCATCCTCGACAACTGCCAGCCGTTGATGTTGCTGGCATACGTCCGCGTCGACGTCTCAACTGTCCCGCATGGTCCTGGCTCATGGAAAACACATTGTGGAGGGTATCTAATGTCTCCCCCCAACATCTATCAATGACCTCGGTGTAATTACGGATGGCACCGGCAAGGTCACGCATACTGTCATTGACAGTGGTGTAATGGGCCCTCTGCGCCCTTAGTCCCTGTCTGGTGTACTGTTCCATACGTGCCTGTGCCTGCATTACAGCCCGGAACATACTTGAGTTTGTAAGACCTGTGGGGGCACGTCTGCCAGGGGCATTATGACCAGCGGTGCTCCCACAAGAACCCCTGGACATCCGCCTATGTGGTACCATTCCAGGAATCCAGGTATGGCTGCTGTGAGGGGATGCATGTGCCATGGATACCACACTATCCTGGTCAATGCCAACTGTATGCCATCCCTCGGCTAAGGCAATTGGTGATGAGGGATGTATTGGCAGTATGATTGTGTGCATAGATGGGGTGGAAAGCTGTGTACTGTTGATTAGCGGACCAACGACAGACCCTGTCAAACCTTCCTGTGCCACAATACATGTATCATCATCGCCACTATTTGTGGCAGTGACTTCAGGTTCCCTGCTGCATTCATCCAACCCAACTTCAGCACCTGTGAGAGGAAGACAGGAAACACACTTTACAATCTGTACATGATGTTATCACACATGCACACATGCACACATGAACACATGAACACATGAACACATGCACATATGAACACATGCACACATGCACACATGCACACAGGAACACAGGAACACATGCACACATGAACACATGCACACATGAACACATGAACACATGCACACATGCACACATGCACACAAATTCAGTCCTCACTACAGCAGATACACACACACACCAGCAATCCACAAATACACTCCTCACTACAGCAGATACACACACACCAGCAATCCAACACATACTCAATAGTGGTTGAAGGTTGGTGACAGTATCACAAGGCAAACAGTCACCTCACACGTGTCAGCATGCAGAATATGTCTTGCTCAAGACCATGCAGTGCGATTGTAGACAGCCCTAGTTAATAACAGTATACATGGCTTTCATGCGTGTGTAGTTGTTTAGTGATTGGCTACACCCTGGAACACAATGTGTACAAGGACACAACATTGCTGTGCAAGTATTATCAGCTCTGCAATGTCCTGTGCACCATCACTCACAGGTATACATACCATGGCTGCATGTGTTATCTGTGTGTCACATAGATTTCCATGTCTGATTACAGTGTCTGTGTCTGTAGCAGATAATAGTGGGCACAGGTGTAGCACATGAATGCTATGTACACACACGGGATAAGTGGTGTATGTATACGTGATGGAATACCAATGCTCGAAATGGCCATTGTACAGTGGTTATGGTGAGTGTGGGACATATTGCAAATATGTCGGTGCCAGCCATGACATGGCATGCTACATGACTGCAACATTAAATGCCACACATACCCAATGTGTGTCATGTGATCTATACACCCAATAGCATTCCAGGACATATATGTGTTACTTTGTATAGATGATGACTGCTATGCATATTGTGTATAGTTACATATGTTTGCACACACAAAACATGCTATGCATATTGTGTATAGGTGCATATGTTTGCACACACACAACATTGAGGTGCAAAACAATGACTGCTATGTGTAGTACTGTGGTCACTATAACTGGATGGGGTGTAGTACCATGAGCCATCATCATCATGCATCATGTGGTCACTCAAGGCTACTAATGTGTGACAGACCACTGCCTAGCATGCTGTACCTGAACTGCAGTGCCGTGGCTACATTCACAATTACACAGCCACTTTGTACATGGGTGTGTGAGGTGCCCAATAGGGAGCATTGCCTAACATGACTGTGTTATGTGTTGAAGAGTGTTGCACAGCCCCATGACAGGCCTCTACCCCTCAGCTATATCATGTGAGCTGTGTGGATTTCATGTGGGATACTGAAGTGTGACCTTACAGCGGGTGTGTGGTTATGCCATGAGTAGCATGTTGAGGTGTACTGGGTATGACAAACGTGTTATGTTGTGTACAGCTGTATCAACTATGCCTATCCAATGTGCAGTACGGTGTTGCCACAAGTGTGTCTGATGCTCTGTGTATTGCATGTGATTGAGGCAGCTACTGACATTACTGAGATGTGCAACATCTTACAGCAAACATGCACAGCATGCATTATGCGTATGTGTGTTACGTGTACATGGCCTACACCTCACCTATGACATGCACATTTCATTACCAATATTGAAGTTATAACACACCCACCAGCATGGACCGTCTGCCCTGCTGTCACACCAGAGGGACCTACAAGAATATGAGAGAGTTTGTCAGTGGCCACAACTTTGGCATTGCTACTGTGGGTTTGCTAAACTACAGTAGGACAACAGTCGACAGCCACAGGTGTACAGATAATATTCCAAATATCAGTATTGCACAACACTAGGCAGCACAACTGCTAAACACATAGTACACATCTCACATATGCATAATCTAACAATACAGGTAACTGTAGTCTACAGATAAGGCATGTTACCTGCACGCTCCATGTCAATATGCTGGGTGGCTCCAGCCTCCATGATGACACATGTTTGTGGCAGTTGCTGTTGTTGGCCAGGAGCCACCATGCTTAGGAGCAGCTCCTCCACTCTGGTGAGGGGGGATGAGTGGCCACCCCACCACCTGTGGCAAGCTGTCTATGGATATCAGATGCACGCCACCGGACATGTCTAATTAAATCACTGCAGTGATGGCGTACCTGCTCATATGTCTGGTTATGCATGCCTATGTAATTTACTCGATGAACAAGATCTTGCCACAGTGCAGTCCGCTCATGCTGGAGCTGGCTGCTTCTGGAAAACAGCAGGGAGTAGTGCTGCACCAGGCTGTGGTGGATTTCCTGTTCCTCCGCTGCTGTGTAACAGGGATTATGTTGGTGGGCCATCAGCCTGAAAGAGAAATGAACAATATGTATGAGCGAGTCCTGTGGCACACTTTACACCCTTAGCTACAGATATCACTTAGCTGCCATATATACCATCCATTTGTCTGTCAAAGGATACACACATTCAATACCACATATTGGTGCTCAGGCCACAACTGACTGACAGTGCTTGGCACACTCTATATATCAAACCACTATACAACAGTACCCGGCACACTGTTTGTGACACAATGCACAACCTCATCACAGGGGTATATATCACGCTAATGCACAAAGAAAGATGTCATCCATTGCAATGAATGTAAAGTACAGTTACAGTAGTACCAGTAAACCACCCTAGTCGTTGATGCCATACCCCTGCCTAACATATGTGCACAGTTGTTAATATAGGTGGCATACTGCTGTAACAGAGTATATATGTTGCTAGATACACACGTATACCCTGTAACACACATATGACTGCAGGCATGGTACAGGCATAATTACACACACATCAGACAAACATATAACACACAAATGTATGCCAACCCAGATGAGCTTTACCTGTGTACCATACAGTACTGAGTGCCACTACTTACAAAACCTTATGCCTGAGGTATGTAATCTGTGCAGACTACAGGAAACACACAAGACGGTGTTTCCAAGTAATGTGAACATACACAATACTGCGCTGTTTAGGCCTACAGATTCAGGTAGTACTACAGTTCATATGGGAGTTGGATTCACCAGCAGTACCACTCACTAAGCATACATGTATTGCTTTAGCCTACAATGGGACACTGCAGTCGTCAACAAGGAATTACGTCACAACGTATGCCATACTACTATGTCTGCTTAGCAATAACATACACATCTTTTGCTGGCCTCACAGCTAGGACACACACTACCATGTCAGATACAAATTCAAACTAAGATATCACACCTTTACAGACCTTGCACACATTCAGCGTTACACTCATTCAACCTCACATAGCAGGTATTGCATTGAGTACATGTATGTGTGCATCGTGTCATAGGTAGGTAATACACTACTGGCCCTAGGGCCTAGAGCAGCCTAGCCATATGCTACCCTGGCCTTTGACACACATGTAATTTGATTTCACTTGCCCCTGTCAACCAGAACCACAGAGGTGATTCCCGGGGTGTATTACCTATCTCCCAAACAATCATCAGGGGTATTTATGACAACTGCTAATGAGGAGCCTTGTTTGCTATTGCTATGTGGTTTATTCCAGAGTATGGCATATCTCTGAGATAGGAACCTATCCCTCCAGCATGTGCTGTTTAGTGAGCTGACAAGGTTTAGGGCCCTAGAGCATGTAGCCCAGAGGGATTGTGATATGTTGACATGGTGGTTGTTAAACAGCTATGGGTGTGATATACCTCTGTATGTCTGGCAGACATCAGCTCTGTGTGGGTGGTGTGCAACACAGTCTAGCTGTGGTTTTGTGAGTCAGTCTGCATAGGGCATCTGTTTGAGACCAGTATTACTCTTTGTGAGGTATGTCTGTGGCCTTTCCACTTGCTGTAGTTGTCATGTGAGGTACATACCACATGGGGCATTGTGATGAGTAGAGGGGAACACTGACCTATATTTCCCTAGATGACACACCTGTTGTGATGACACATACCACATGGACAGATTACAAGACTACTGTGGCACTGTGATTATCAAAGGGGAGAATACTGTCCACCTGTGTCCCATGTTCCCTTATCACACCTTCAGTGTTAGGTAGATTTCCACCTATGTGGTAGTTAATGGGTACAGTGTTTTGGAAAGGAGGGATGGCACTGCAGTATCGACACTGGTCTTCAGTCCATGCCTTGGTCACCACGCACCGGTTGCGGTACATATGACCCTGTGTCTCTCTCTCTCTCTCTCACACACATATATATATATATATATATATATATATATATATATATATATATATACACATACATCTAAACATCCATTGCTGTACATATAGATGTACATATAGGCACATGTACAGTCCACCTTTCATGGTGGTGATATCACTTATGCGACAGTTGTGAGATATACAGTTATGTAATAATATTGCACAGTGTTGTGCAGAATGCATTTTGGTGTCCTCAGCCCATGTAGCTTTAGCAGGCCTCACTGGCTGTAACACAGCAGATCTGACAAATCAGTCCCACAGCATTTAACCACCACACAACATATACCAGCACTGCATGCTGTTTACTATGCCACACACTACAACCTACATAGATATATGCACATAACAACCTTCCACAACATATATATGTCCACCCTTCACTAACAGTTGCAGTATGTCCCTTGCCCTATGCACATGTGCAAATACATATAGATACATACTGCTGCCATATATGGATGATTTACAGTGTGTAGAGTACTCTTCAAGAACATCTACTACATGCCGGCAAATACATATGAGTTACATACCTTACCTTTGTATTTCTCTGCTCCGTCTGTTGTTACTGTTTTTTTTTTTTTTTTTTTGGGGGTTCTCTGTCTGTTTCTGTTTCTGTCTCTTTTGTCTGTGTCTCTGTCTCTGCCTTTGTCTCTCTTTCTCTCGCTCTCACTCTCTATCTCTCTGTTCCTGCAATGATATTATTGCATGTGTGGACTGCAGGTACAGCCTGCTTTTCTAGGTATCTGCACATGTGCATGTGACAGCCTCTGCACCAATTGGTGCCCACCATTAAGTAATTGCATGCAGCCTGCTGTGTGGTAATTGCAGTACTCACTGTGATTGCAGCCCACTGCTATAAAATGCTAGGTTAGGTAGGCATAGCCCTTTCAGCTTTCCAAGGTGGGGCCCATGTTTGTTTGCTCTGGACACCATTGTGTCAGTCAGGAGTTTGGTATATGTCTCATATCTGAAGCTAGGGTTGTAGCCAGTGATATGCATGTTGTACTCAAACCTGAATGTTGCTGCTTCCATTACACACTTCACAGTGTAGACTTTTACTCACCCCTCCAAATGCTAACACAAGATACATGGGAGTATGTACTTTCTTTTTGAATTAGTCAATTAACTACCATACAAATGTAGTTATTGCAATGTATTCCTCTGGCACATGCACTGTTTGTGAACTGCTATACTGTAATTATTAAGTTACTCACGTCTGAACAGTTTGTGGTTTGTTTGTGTTGACATTAGCACAGGCTGCTCAAGACAACTGGACATGTTTCAGTACTGAGTATGCCTACCTACACCCTTGGTTTTGCCTGAATACACAGGTATGTGGTACTTTTGTGTAGCGGTGCAGAACTGCAAAGAGTATTATTTATTATCATGTGATGTATATCTTGCTGAACATACAGGGTTGCTGTGTACCTGTTAGTCTATCAAGGCAAGTAGTTTGTCTGTGTAGCTCCCACCTGTGGACATATCCAGAGGGTAGCCAGAGGTTAGCCTATTATTATTTGTCTGTGCACCACACCAGTCTTTTCAGCATTGGAACAATGGCATTGTCACAGTTGGTTGCTAGCAGTACATGGCTACATCCTGTGATATTTCTGTGTTGTACTCCTACATAAGGGCATGCTTGTGGAACTCCTTCCAAAGCTATTTGCAGAGTGTGTAACAGCAGAAATGCTGATATGCCTGTATGTTTATGCCTCTGCCAGGCCTCAGATACTCTCAGGTATATATTTGAACAGCCTCAGGGAAAGGTACATATAAGTGAGATACACCTGTAATATATTACAGACATATTTCAGTTGAGACTTTCTTAGGAATTGAAGCATAGGTATTACTACACCTTTTCTGACGTGCAGACAGTGTCTACTCTCACTTATTGACATTATTCATTAAGTGTGATTCCCCAATTTTCTGCCTAATGTTTGTACTTTTCAGAGTGATTCAGAGGGGCACAGCTAACATTTGTTTATGAATCAGGGACATCCCTGTAAAGCAGTCACAGTTGGGAAGTCTGGCCTCTGCCCTATTCAACTATGCCAGTGTTTATCCTGATCTGATACTGTGTGGGGTTTGTAAGGTGCTACTGTAATATCATTCCCTGCTAGAATGGCTGGATCTCTTTTCACAGTCATGTCATGCAATTCCACAACAACTGCTGGTAAAGACCCACAGAACAGGATTTGTGTTATGCCATTCCTATTTTCCCTTTACATTCCCTCATTGTAATGCATGATATATTTATTTCAGCACCAAGTTATTTGTATATCTGCTGTGGCTTAGTGGTATTTCATGCAGTCTAGTGTGTCCAAGGTCTGGGGTTTGAGACTGACAGAGGTGTTTTATTTTGCTGCTGAGCAGAACAAGGGCCCTGACATAGAGTGACTAAGGCACTTTTAAGCAGTTGTAAGTGGGTTTGCATGACGTTTAGCGATGCTTAGCTCAGCACACACATGCGCACACTCGCTCAAACCCACTTACTACTGCTTAAAAGTGCTTACTCCTGCTAACCCTCACGCTAATTTCTTTGAAAGAAAAGAAAATTGGGAGATAGGAAAGTGGTGAAAAAGGGGGCACAAAGAGGGAAAGACAGTAGGAAAACAAGCTCGGGATGTTCAGGATGGGTGCAGGGAAGGTCCATAGCTGCCCATTTCTTTACCAGCAACAGCTGTGCATATGCAATAACTTTGGAGTGACATTTGAAACCTTTCACCCCTGGGAGAGGGGTGAGGACAACAAAGTATGTTGCACTGCCAGTTATAATTATCAGTTTACATGTCCAGTGGACATGTGTGTGAAATGGGCAACTATGTATGGGGCATAATTTTTTTGTGGGTACAGATTGCCCTTTTTTTTTCCAGGTGAGAGTGGAAAGTGAGGTAGGGGAAATAGGTATGTTTGGGGAGGTAGGTTGGGGAGGTAAACAGACAAGACAAACAAGATGCATACAGGGGCGGTGTTTGACACATGGGGTGGGTGAACACAATTGACAGGGATGGATGTTTTGAAATCGCAAGCCCATGAGCCCACAGATGGTAAAAGTGGAACTGAGATCCCCACCCATGGGCAGTCACCATTGCACCTTCACAGCCCCGAGGGTGGCTGTGCTGTGGGCTGCGTAGGATAGGCTGGCTCACCTGTGAGACACACCACTTTCGACTCGAGCTGGTGTAGGGGATCAGCGACTGAACGCTGGATCTCCCTACGCACCACAACCCGAACCCTTCGAAGGGTGACAGGTGGCCCTTCTCCACCCACACTTGCACGAGGGGGACGAGCCCCATCCCCTGCAGTGCTTCCACCCAAACATAGCACAGGACCAATGGAGGAGGGGAGCCCGGGCTGGGCACCGGACCTGCTGGTGCCAGGTGCACTTGCCAGCTGAGGAGGGACAGGTGGGTCCACTGGGACTGGCCTTCCCATACATTCTGTGATTAGGTGTGTTTAATTACAACATAAACAACAGCATTCCAAATTAGTTGTAACAGCATGCAGTAATATTCCCATTAACCCAACACACCAGGGTTCCAACAGTTGAACAGCAAGCATAACACATGCAAATATTGAACGACAGTGGACATTCCAACAGCATGCAGGGATGACTGGTAGCAACAGGCCACCATGATTGTGGTGTCTGAACAGGGCACATGCATCAAAGTGAATGCAGATATTTATAGAACAATAGGACATATGTCCCAACAAATGTTTGAGATTACACATACCCATTGAGGTGTGGAATTGCATGGTTTATGCACATACAGTAGGGTGTAGAAAGAAACCTCAATTAACATCTTATAAGTACTTTTAGTCTACACTACATTCCTAGTGACTGCAGGTGTATATCCCCTACATGTATTATTACACTTGCCAACATGCATTAGGTTGTGTAATGGGTTTGGCTAGTTCATTATATAGCTGACCTATATCTGACATACTAACTGTCCAAGATGCAGATGTTACTGCTACATATTTCTTGATTTTATTTATATTTCTTTATCTACATATCTGGATGTGTTCACATGACATTTTCAGTTCAATTTGTACAGAACCCTGTATTTCTTGTAGCACACTCACATTTCTTGGGCACAAATTAACAAGCTACTCGTGTGCCAGATTTACTTATGCATGCCAGCCAATAACTGACTGTTGAGGACTGTATATATGCTTCACAGCTGCTAGCACTTCCATCACCCTCTTTAGATGGGACTGCCCAACTGTGGGTTGCCAGCACTTATTAAAACAGTACTATTTGTATAATGCAAGGTTACAACAGCATTTCAAAGTAAGTGACACAGACACACTCCAGGTTTTATACCTTTATTAATTACATTACACACTTTTCCACAAGCTCTCTCCTTTATTTGATATTACAGTGCATATGGAAGACATATTCAAGGCATATTATACCTTTATTTATAGGTTAGAACACTCTTTTTCAGGCTCACTCACTTATTTTATATGGCAGTACCTGCAGAGATATTATTCCGGACATATTTTACCTTTCTTAATGGGTTACTACACTCTTTTTCTGGCTCTCTGACTTATTTTATATAACAGTACATGATGAGGACTTATTCAGGGCATTTTATGGCTGTATTATTGGACTACAACACTTTCTTTCAGGCTCTCTCCCCTATTTTATATAACAATACATGCAGAATAATCACTAACCTGCCTGGTGGTGCAACCTTAGCAGCCTATCTGCATAGGCTTGCTGATTCACAGCACAGTCACCTGCAGCTGTGAAGTAAATGAAGGGATATTGAGACATACCTATCCATTATACAGAATCAATTATCATTTCTTACATACTGCATTCCATGGCTACCTACTCAGTTGTGGGGCATCTTGCATCCCACGGGCCTCCTGTATCCATTGGTTCAGTAGGTCCTGCTTCCGTCTCTTCAGGTCTGCATGGTAGTGACAGACCTGCTCACCAGTCCAAGGAATGCCTGTGACACTGGTGAGGTCATGAGCTAACCTTGGGGTGTCCAACAGGTAGCCCTAGGGCCACAATCCAGCCCACCAAAACATTTTATCTGGCCTTCTGTATGTCTTACAGCATATTGTTTTGAATGGAGAGATTACATGTTGGGCATGATAATTTGGCCCCCAACCCTTGTGAAGTTTGGTAAGTGGCCCTTGAGCCAAAAAGGTTGGACACTCCTGAGCTAACCGGTTCCAAGCCTCTGCCTTGTACTCTGTCCCTTGGAACTGGCCCTGCAGGAGACTTGACTCATGATGGTGGACAAGGAGCCAAACCATGTATTTTGACTCCTCGATGCCCCAGCGTTGCGCTCGGAAGTGTGTACCCTCTCCAGCACCAGCCATTCTAACTGCAGATGGGAGCTACAATCAGTTATGGTGAGTATTCCCGCCTATGGGGCTTAAATATGCCGCATTTCCCGCAAATTTTTGTGATTGTCCCTTTTTGAAAATTCTCGGCTGACTGCAGGCCTGTTTAGTAATGGTTATTCTCCCATTTATAAGTATATGTATGTTGACAGTGGCTGTTTATCCTAAGCTGTCATAGCTTAGTGGTTCAGTACTTTGATTATGGTGCACAGAGTCCTGGGTTCGAACCTTGTCATTCATTTTATTTTACTACTGTCCAGACAGGCTAGGGGGTGTGGCTGTGTTTAAGCAACTTTGCTCAACTTTGCCCTACAGTGCGCTGGTTAGCATGGCGCACACCTCCGCGCAAACCAATTGCACTGGTTAAAGCGCTATTTAGCTATGGGCAACTCTATTGCACTGGGTAAAGTGCTATTTAGCTATGGACAACTCTATTGTGCTGGGTAAAGCACTATTTAGCTATGGGCAACTCTATTGCGCTGGGTAAAGCGTTGCTTAACTGTGGGCAATTATATGTCAGGATCCTTTATAAATATATATTTTGTTCAATGATACATAGGCCATTTCAATGGTTTTTAGTAAAAGTTTAATCATATATGTCAGGAATTATTTCATATACTACTTTAGAACATAAATAGGAAGGGGAGTGGTGGGACTCGAACTGTGAATGCCTCCTCTTTGTGTGAACGCTCTACCATTATGCTATTGCTATTTGGTGTAATTTACATAAACATTCCTTCTTATGCTCTTCCATGTCGGGATTGCTGACTGCAGCTAAGCAATGGGCACACCCGTGCACACACGCGCAAATATGGGCATCTATATCAGGAATTAGAAAAAAAAAATTAAATGTTTTACTTTTTATAACTGTGCTGGGGGTTTACAATGTCAGGGAGTGTGGTGTTGTGTACATGGACATTTGAGCGGACTCGCTCTTGTGTGTTGACATTTAGCATTTCGGACACTTGCAGGGGCGTGGACCTTTAGACTGCTCGGCAGTCGGACACACCCCCTGCTTTCCTGCATGGTTCGTGTTAGACTTGCTGTTAAATCAGTGTGCCCTCATGAATATTCATGGCACACTGATGTCATACTGTTCAACTGCAGCCTCCGAGTAAGACTTATTTAGTCTTACATGGAGGATTCGTGAATGCGGGGGATAGTTAATGACGTAAAAATGCAATAGGATTTATCAAGTTCAGTCTTCTCTTCTTGTAATCATTGAACATAATCTTTCTTTTTTATTGGTTTTAAATCTAGAGCAAGAAAAAAAGAAGGAAATTATAGATATCCTCAAGGATTCAGAAACAATCCTGATGTTCACATTAAGCACTGTGGTAAAAAGGCCCTTTTCCCACAATGTAATATTAATAGAGTCTGTTTTCTGAGACACATTAGCTGCAATGAGGAAATACCTCATTATCAGCTAATTTGCATATCTCTGAAACACCATTAACTGCTGAGAGTGCTAATTAGTACTTCCTGCAGTTAACACTGGGAGTCATTCCATCATGTTAGCAGAGGCGCTCTCCCTCATTCACTCTCCCATACGTGGACATACAGTAAAACACACACAGACAGACACACGCACATGCACTCATACACACACATGCACACACACACACACACACACACACACACACACACACACACACACACACACACACACACACACACACACACACTGATGCATACACACACACACCACTTACTCCATACCTGTCCCTCTGTTGTCAGAACATTCCCAATGTCTTCTTTTTCTTGCACCAGTAAATCAAGGATGATAACAGTCAGTCATTAATACCAAACAATATAGTTTTACACTTCATGGGGGAGATTTAATAAAGCCTACATGTTTTTTTCTCTGTGTAGGCATCGCGCTGTGCTGCTAACACTCCCACGAACATTTTTAGATTTATTAAGCGCTGCTGAGCATCACGGATGAGCGTGCCAACATGGAAATGTCCGTGGCATGCAAATCACCTCAAAAGCAGGTGAATCTCATTTAAATAAAGCAGGCAGAGTGATCCAGAAAGCAGATAGGCAGCTCTGCAGACCCCGTGTCAGTGTCCATAGTGTACATGGAAACATTTTGTGTACAGGACTGTAGACAGACAAAAGGGGCTGTAAAAATATAGGTAGATAGACAGAAATGACATGGTACACACACATATGAGCAAAACTATCCTCTGTGCATTCCAAAAATTACAGTAAATATGTTGAAATAATTTTTTTTAATAATTTTGACATGTATGTGCAGAGTGCCACAGTACACAGACATGCCTTAACAATATGGAAAAATCAAATGTAAATATCATGAGACAGAAATGTATTACAGGATCCCATGTGCAGTATCTACAATGGTGCATTGGTACTGTTGCTAATGTGGAAGGGCTTGGAAGCGTGTAGCATCCAGGATGTGAGCACGGATCCCTATGCAAATGAGGTGGAGTTATTGAATAGCATAATGGGGTAGATGTGTCCACAGATCCCCACGTGTAGGCAGAGAACAGTGTTGGTGTCCACAGAGGAGGTAGCTGACATCAGGAGAGGGTGTGTCTACTATCTTCTGTGCTGATTGGAGCATAGCTGCTCCTGTTTGCACGGTGTGCCACTATGCTGAGCATACAAGTTTGGGAGGGGTGCACTGATTGCTAAGCAGTGTTTACCTATGAAGCATGTGTTTGCATGGTCTGCCGCAGTACTCAGAGTATCTAAAAGGCCAATGATGTATTAATTAATGTTGATCCTTGCTTAACTTAAACTAGGGCCATTAAATTATGTTAATGACATACTAGGCAGGTGCAAGGCATCATAGATAGCCAATCACACAAGCAGCACATACAGTAGAGCACTATAAAGTATGCATACACCCTACAATCTGATTTTTCCCCCATACTCTGCACCATTGGAGTACAGACTTGGGAATTTAAACTGAAAGAATGCTAGGGGCTACTGCAGGTCTGATACATTTATATGTGTTAGATGCTGAGGTCAATGCTGCTGCTGCTAACAATAGGCCTAGGCAGAGAAGAAGAGTGTTCAGGCCCAGGTAACCTTACAAGAGCTACATGAGCTGGAGATTGTAGAGTGCTACAGGGTTGACAGGGATATACTACAAGAACTCACTGAGCTCTGCCACCCTCAACTCAGGCCCAGAGCCAACAGAGGGGACCCCATCCAAGTGGAAACAAATGTATGTGTAGCCCTTAGGATAATAGCCACAGGTACCTTCCAAAGACCAACTGGAGACATGATGGGGGTCTCCCGGGCATCAGCATCCAGGGTACTCCACCAGTTCCTGGATGCCATGCTACCACATGCCAGTGAGCACATATATTTTTCTCTCACCCCTCAGATGAGGGCCAGCAATATACAACACTTCTACCATGTAGCACACTACCCTGAGGTACTGGCTGCCATAGATTGTACTCATGTACACATCAAGGCACCACCTGGTGAGGAGGGTAGAATCTACATCAACCACAAGGGGTACCACTCCATCAACTGCCAGGTCGTGTGCAATGCCCAGGGCATTATCATGAATGTGTGTGCTGGCAGCCCTGGCAGCTATCATGATTCCCATATCTGGCACACATCACAGCTGTATGTTTGCTAGGGGGGACATCCCACATGGCCATTTAGTGGGGGATGCTGGCTATGCACAGGAGCCGTGGATGATGACACTTATCAGAAATGCACACACACACATGGAAGAATGCCACAATGAGGCACACATACAAACTAGAAACATCATAGAGCATGTGTTTGGGTTGCTGAAGTCATGGTTCCGGTGCCTCAATATATCTGGTGGAGCCCTGCAGTACTGTCCAGCCACAAGTGTACATATGTTCACAGCATGTGCCATGCTACGTAATATGATCCTGTGGAAGCAGCTTCAGCAGGATCAGCATAGGGAAGGGATACACAGCCCCCCACCAGTGCCTAGGTCACTACAGGCACATTCACAGGAGGACTCAGAGGAGGAGTCCCCTGATCATGTCCCTGCAGGCAGATGTAGGCATGCCCAGTATGCCCTGGCATTGGCTAAGAGACAACCATAGCACATTCACTGACAACCTTGGGCCCTAGGGACTGATATCTGACTCTTACTCACATACATATATTAAAATAGCTGATGCAGGCAACCCACACAACCTGTACCTATCCATGTATTGGCTGTGTACCGCTTGCATCACACAGAGTCATCTCTCTGTCAACTGCTGCATTCTCAAGATAAGTCTCTAACCTACACACTGATTGTAAGGATTCCTATAATAAGGTATTGTATGTATTGATCTGCTGCTGTTATGCAAGAAAATATAGTGGACTATTTGGTCAGAGTTAACATCCACATGGAACAACTGATATCCAGTCCAGCACTATGTGTTCCATAATTTTCACTAGGACTCATAGTTGAAATATTCACAACATCAGGCAAGGGAGATGTTAAACAGTGGGCACACATGATATTTGGACCACTGTCTACCCAAGCTGATCATGTGCTCTTGTTCCCCCAACCCCAACACAGCAGTATACTCATATAACTGCTTTAACAGAAAATCAGCTATGGTATATCAGTGGACCAGGCAATCCCAGGGCTGTGACATAGATATCACTTACACATTGTATGTCTCTCTTCAAGCAGGATAACAATGTACATATGTATGCTGTTGATTGTGGGATAAATGATCCCTCTCTGTCTAGCGAACTGTGTGACTCAGTGGACTAGGGAAGCTAGCATGCTGATGGTTCTAATCTGCAATTACTCACATCTTTTGCATGTGAGGCAGTACTATGTTGGTGTTTTCACAAAATGTCATACCTCCCAACCTCTTAGTGAAAGAAAACTGGGCAAAGTCAGAAAGGTTGGGGGACAAAGGCCCAAACACAGGGACAGAGTTTAAATATTGGTCACATAAGCCTAGACAGTTTCTGGAATTAAAGGTGTTGCAGGAGTACACATTTTCTGATGGATATAAAGTCTGACTCACAATTGTTTGTCTGTCATTAGTAGAATGTATTGATGTCATCATTCAATAAAGCACCAGAAGACCACAAATGTGTGAGAAACAGACCAAACATATGAGGCCAAACTCTGGACATTCTGTGAAATTCAGGACAGTTGAAAGGTATGCAGACTGTCACTCTGTTGGTGGTGTAACATTACCAGCCTCTGTCACATATTTAGTACAGCGGACAGCTAGGAAATGCTGTGGACATTTTGAGTGAAATGCAGCACTGCAGAAACAGGGGTGGATGTTAATGTCTGTAACATACAAAATCCCGAACTGGAATACAGATAGGTGTGGCCTGGAGTCATATTATAAGCACTGACAATCCCACTGGGCATGCCCATACACTTCCTAAAAAAGAGCGCAATTTTGTTTGCCCTTCACTGAAATGACCTGTTACATATGAATGTCTATGTTACTCATCCTACCATACCTTCAGACCCCAAACAGAGGGCTACAAAACCAAAAGAGGTGGAGTTTCAATATTTATCAAAGACATACATACCTCCAGGATGGTCAAACAGTATGATGCACAGAAGACACTCCAAGTGCAGTTAACTGTTGACAAAACACCTATTCAAATAATAGCTAGCTACAGATGCTCAACCATGACCCAGGACGCCCACTCCACCTATCTGGATTTACATGAATCCATCATGATTCAACCCTCTACCCTGATCCTGTGTGACTTTAACTACCCAACCATAGAGTGAAAGATCTATTCTATCCCAAACATGAATGCCCAGAGATTCCTCAACTTTGTCAATGCCAATGCATTGGATCAGCTGTTCGAAACCCCTATGAGAGGTGAAAATATCTTGGACCTCGTCCTAACCAAGTGTTGTCTAACTAACTGCAAGCAGCCACATATGGCCATACTGGTAATTGTACACACATAGGTAGGATAACAACAGTTATCTCACTGCTAGGATACTACATGCCATTAAGAACCAATATCACTCTGTAGGCCACAGATGTGTTCAGCACTAGCCTAGTTTGTGTAATGCACCAGTACTGTACCTGCATTCACATGCACAGCAGACGTAACCTGTGGCACATGTGGTAAGTACTGTGATCTATAGTGTATAAGCCTAGATAGGTATGGGTTCTAATCTCATTGTACTCCACTTAGTGTGTGCATATACTCTGTAAAACAACAGACATGCCCTCATGGGCTATCCAGCAGCAATGGTTATGCACTTTTTGGGCCCGTAACTTGATGCTGGCTTCTAAACTGCCCTCTTCTACAAGGCCTGATGATGTCAGCCACCTAAAGACTACCAGCTGATAGGCCAGTATGAGATGTAAGCCATGGTGCATGTAATAAGTACTATGATCTATAGTGAATAGATAGGGGATCTAATCTTACTCTGCCCAACATTGTGCATGTGTATAACCATATGGCATATATATAAAATCCATTGTAACTTAGAGTTAGGATGTTGCATCATTTTATTTGTAGCACATGATGAGGTCCTCTAAATGACTGACCACAACAAGGCTTGCTGATATCAACAAGTATTATATGTTGTAAGCTGATAGTGCTTGCAGTCATGAGTTGTGTTGCGTGCATTGGGTACTGTGATCTGCAGTGTGTACCAATACATAGGTAAGTGTTCTAATTTACATACAGTCAACTTGCAGCATGTGTGTGCCTTAGCATGTCCTGTATGCAGTGAGTGTAAATGGTGCTAGGCTGAATGTGGCCATGTTTGTGTGTGAGGCTGTTACAGCAGTATACATCATGTTATGGAGCCATAGGACATGTGAACTAAACTAGCATAATGGCCATTCAGCCCTCACAAATGGAAACATCTGTATACACCTCGGTACAGGACCAGCACATATTGCCCAATCCAAGAGGGACTCGGGTAGATGACGTGTGTTAAGATGATGGCCACCCAGCCAATCAAACAGATAACATGTGCTGAAGTGCACTGCGGTGCTTTCTGTATCATTAGGCAAGGTCTGTTTCAAGGGTGTGTTCATGTCTGCTAGAAAATGTCTCCCACAAACATGTAGTACTAACATCACATAGTAGGTTAATGTCCTTACAGTGAGACATCAATCTACTATGCTCCCTACAGATAGGCAGCATATGCACTCCAGCAAAGTCACACCTTACCCTGTAGCAGACCTTATCACAAATTATGAATGCATGAGTATGCTGACCATCGCCATTATCCTTGGTAGGCTGTCATACAGATGTGAACCTTTGGAAGCACGCACATATACTGCTGTACCTTGCTGAGGTCATATTTCTGCTGTGCTGCCATGCCATGCTGTGCTGCTTCACTGCCACGTGTGTCCATAGGTTATCCCCTCAGACTCCTGGAACAGAAACATACACAGGTCTATGACATATCTGTTACTGTGTAGCAATACTGCCAGTACAACATCATACAACATAAGGTCCACAAATGTATGTTGCATACTCATGACACATGCCAGCATACAGTGCATGTTGGTGACCACTACAAGTGGCATAGCAAAACAATACTGCGTTACACAAATACGTGTCAAGTAATATAGTCATCCTGTGCATCAGATACATAGCTTCATTCCCCTGCATCAATGGGAAGGATGACAGGGATGTGGCACAGGTATCATCACTTGCACAGGGTGGTGTGTGGGGGTCCTGAAGGCCTAGGCTGGCTCAAATGGTTGACAGCATGTGTGTGAGTCAGGAAGGGAAGCGGGTTAGATGAACTATGGAGAGGAGGTGCCGTGTGTGTCCATAAGTGACCTGCATGTGACAGTGGTGTGTGAGTATGTGAGTGTACACAGTCAACCTCAGTGTTAGCCCTACACGTGTGTATGTTGGACAGCTTTGGGCCATAAATGGTAGAGTTGACAGTACACCGTCTCCGGCCCTGAAGTTGAGAACTGGCTCTGCTAGGAGTTACATTGGCACCACCATGCTCAAGGTCAAATGTGGTGCTGGTACCTGATGGTGACTGCTGTCTGCTGGAACAATGTCCCCCATAGGACTGCCCATGAACAAATGCCCATGGCCTGTAATGTCGTGATGTGGACAGCACAATCCCCTCTGTAGCACTGGATGTACTGCCACTACAGGAGCATAACTGTGCACGGCCATGTGGACTCTCAGCAGATGGTGTTGCTGACCTACATGCATGGGTCCAATGTCCAACTCCAGGCACACGTTCCAGCACAAACACCGTGCAGTTCAAGACAGACTGTCTCAGCCCACCATCTGTCTACTGCATCAGTGAACCAATCTAGGGCATCCCCAATGCGATGAAGGCAGTCATGGATGTCAGGCTGTGCTGCATCAATAACCCTAACCATATATCTGGCGTTCCATTCAAAACATGCCTGTGCCTCCATGACAGCCCGAAACATGCACTGAGTGACCTTTGAGGTGCACCTGCAACAGGTGGTGGATGGACAGCAGTCCTCCTATGAGAACCCCTGTCAGTCCACTTGTGTGGGACCTCCCCAGCTCTCTGATGTGACCAGTGTCTACAACTCACTGAAGCTATAGTTGCCACACTGCCTGTTCAATGTCTCCACCCTCTAACTGTCCAATATTTCAGGTCTATGGGGACTGGGTATGTGTGGGCATACTGATTGTGTGTGGTGACAATGGGGCAGAAGAAGGATGTCAACCTCTGGGACAGATTCAGCCCCCAACAACCCCACCTGTGCCTCACTATGACCACCATCATCATCAGAGTCTGAAGAGACACTGACATCAGGTTGTGTGGGGGGGAGACCCTAAGCCTCCTGGTCACCTGTGGAAACCAAGAGAAAAGCAGTACATTACTACCTGCACTATTATGTATGAAAAATCCACAAAGAGCCATAATAATAAGGATCCACAATTGCATTACCAGTCTCACCTCTTTTAATCTCTGCTTTCACACACAACAGACTTCCTCACAACAAAATACACATCCAACTCAAGGCCTTTTTAACAAACACATCAGGTAAATCATATGACGCTTGACCAGTACAATGTACCATTTATGTATGCAATATGACACTGTACCTGATAAAGCAACACATTAAACCCAGTACATCTATCTTAACAAATATATACAAATACAAGTTTCAATGCCCAAGGTATGTACCATCGACCTTCTGATTTTTACTAGGCACATCTGATTAATTGCCTCATTTACAACAGGAGGCTTATTCACTCTGAACTATAACTATAAAGTGTTTCTGCTCATTCAACTAAACTTCTGTGATTACCCACTCTAGGAAACTTGGGTAACTGTTCCAGACTGGAAAATACAAACATTCTATTCTGGTTACACACAACATTAAGTGTACATAGGGAATTATCATGGCCCTTAACTTTCATGGCATACAGTATATATGTTCCATAACAAAACAGTATCAAGCTTACCAGGAGCAGGACCATGGCCTTGGACAACTCATGATGGACCTGTAAAAAGGTGGGGGTGAGGTAATTTCAGTACCACTGCATGTTGCAGCACAGCAAGGTAATACCTGCATATACCTCACATGTACAGTAGCTACTGTGATACTTTTGATCTATTGATGGCATTCTGCGTATGAGTGTACAACTGAGCTTAAAACCCCCTCCCCCCACAGTACATAGACCTGACACCCACACAAAGGTATGTACAGCCTGACAGAATGACTGCTACAGTATTACAATGGTGATCACAGTAAGCTTACCTGCACACTCCTCTGCTGTGGACACTGTGGCACCTACCTCCATGATGTATGGTGTGATGGATGCCTGGGAGCTGTTGTGTCCCTAGGTTCACCAGGGATTCCTCAGTGGCTATGAGTGGTTGTTCCATTGCAGACCCTCCACCAGTAATGGCACAATTCCTGGCTACATCAGCTGCCCTTTATCATGCAGCATTCACCATGTCTGTTTCACTGTGCTGAACCTGCTCATATATCCTGTCCTGTTGGTTAATCTCATTCACATCCTGAACAAGGTCTGCCCACAATGCAGCCCACTATTCCCTGTTATGCCTCCCCCTGGATAGGAGGATGTGATGATGCTGCAGGAGTCATTGAAGTATTAGTTCACTCTCCACATCTGTGAAGAGGGCACGCATCTACAACACATTAGTCCTGAAACACACGAAAAGGGAAACACATTACAGGATCAAATCATGGATGTCCACTATGTACAAATACAGCAAGAACAAAATGGCCAGCACTATCTACTGCTTGCTCAAACATGTCATACCCTGCAGTGTGACAGCATACTACATGTGTGGGTACGACTGAGATAGTATCATTACGGAGGTACTTCCCTGTGTGCCATGAAAGATTCTGCTGTTTGATCATACACCCAACACTCCGGTCCACTGTGGTATGTCCCGTATGGCCAGCCACCCAATAATATGTCATAAGACCAGTGCCAGACAAATAGTAGTGTGCTATTGTGACCACTATATAGGGACAGTCCAACAACAGCAGTGTGCCACAATGACAAAAGACAATGCGGCCCTGATATATTGTACATCCCCTCTATGTGTAAGACAGCAGGGTATCAATGATATGTCATTACCACAGGTCTAAGACAGGCTTACTGCTGTAATCCCTATTCCCCATACCTCTATCTTCCCATCTGCATCCTTATACACAATAACAGTTATATACTTGGTGGAGTGCAGTACTCCTCTGTTGAAATGTGCTACTAGTAATGTTTTACAAAGGTGTGCTCTATGTGAGGAAAGTCTCATACAGAATGTTTGCCCATAGCCAGCTGCTTGCATTTTAACATGCTTCTCATTAGGAGGTAATTGCCTCTAAACCATTCTGTGACTCTGATATGCTAATTGCAACCAAAACAGCTGAGTTGCACTATCATTAGCCAATGACATGCATCCACTGTACAATATATAAGGCCTTCATGTAGAATAAGGCCCCTTTCTTAGCTATTGAGATGGACATTATTGAGTTGAGGAGACTACATTGTCACAGAAGGTAGGTCTGTAGCAGACACCTTTACATAGAGCTGTGTGTACCATAGGCTGCAACTGCTGCTGCAGGTAATAGACATAGACAGAGAGTGTGAACACTTTGGAGGACAACAAGCTGTAGGTGCATCTTTGTCAGCTGTGTCAGCCTTGTTGTAGAGGCAGTGCCAGGGTGAGGGTACCCTTTACACTCCAATTATAGTATGTGTTTAAGGTAAATATGTTAGGCAACTGTGTCAATAATAGAGTACTAGGTGACATATAATAATGCTATATGGATATGCGAAGTGTGTCCCTACCTGCAGGCCTGTGACTTCCAGCACTGAAAAGCAATTATTTAATTTGCAATACTTTGTGCAGATAATGAGTGCATGAGTCTTTCATTAATTGCTGTCTTCACAATAATGTAATTGAAATGCAACACGACAATGGATTTGAACCCAGGACTGTGTGTGGCAAAATACACTGCATGCAAGGAATTTAACAGACTGAGCTACTAACATGTACTTTCCTACTGTTAATGTGGAGCTTTTCTCACCGGGCCTCCACTGAAAATGGACATGTATCCAGTCGGACCATCCCGGTCAACAAATGTAAAACAAAATAAATAAATAAATAAGTCACTGTCACAACAGATGTAGTTGCAAGATATATGTGCACATATACAGGCTGTGACAAAAAGTTTCTACATCCATCAGTATGTACATGGCTTTATATGGATGTATTTCTGTACCTGAGTCCCAGCTGAATATGCATTTTGCCATGAATGCCTTAGCAGGTGACTTTCTACATGTTGCTGATAAAAGGGCACATTTACCTGCTATCACGGTTATCATGTCTTTGGTTCTTTAGTGGTGTACTATTGCACCAGAATCCAAGCTACACTCCAATTTTTTTCATGACTTTTTATTGCAGCTTGTGCAGTGTGGTGCAGTAAGCAGCACCGCTGAAACACGCCTAATGACTGTAATTGGCAGTTACTATGTTTTGTTTAAGCAACCTGTTTTACTTAAGAGTTGTGTGGTATGGTGGGTTGCTGCAGGTGTGATGGGCTTGGGTTTGAAACATGGCAGAGGTGTTTATTTTGTACATACGTCTTACAATGTTAGAAACACATAGAGTCATTATAGCTCTATTTAGCTGAGCTTAGTGAAGCTGCGCTATGCGGTGTGTCATGCAGAGCCATGCTAAAAATATATAAAGAAAAGAAAAAAGGGGAGATAGGAAAGTAGTGAAATGTGGGCAAGCAGGGGAGAAAACATATTGAAAGGCAGGGAGGGATGTGCAGGAAGGGTGTAGGAAAGAACCATAGCTATCCAATTCTTGTACAGCAACAACTGTGCACTTTTAACAGAATTTGTAGATGAATTTGGATTCTCAAACCCCAGAGAGAGGGGTGAGGACAACATAACTGAGTTGTCAAGCCAATTAGACCGAATCACATGCGTCTAGTGGACACGTGCAAAATGGGAGTTATGCATGGGACGCTATTTTTTTTTATTTTGGGACAGATGGCCATTTTTCTTAAGATGACAGTGGAATGTTGGGGAAGGGACATAGTTATGTGAGCGGAGGTAAGTTGGGTAGGTAAGGATGCATTTGCAAACAGACAAGACTGACAAGACAGGAGACAGGGGTGGTGTGTGACACATGAGGGGGGTGAGCACCTTGGATAGGGAGGGTGTTGTGAAATATGAGTCCCATGTGCCTTTAGACGGCTGCATCATGCCTCACACCCCTACCCATGGGATCATTGACACTGCTCCTTCACTGCCCCAAGGGTGGCTGTGCTGGAGGGTGGGCACCAGGGTGAGGCTGCCCCACCAGGTTGGCCAGCATGCCCTCAATCCAGTGCAGGCAGCGGTCATAGCCATGGTGGACTATCCTGTGCACCAAGACCAGCAGCTCTGCCTGGGTGACAACTCCCCCTCTGACACTGCTCCCAGAGAGGGGCCCAGCTCTGTCCTATGGGATGGTACTACCCAACTACTATATTCAAATCAAGGGGTGGCATAAGCCAAACAAAATCGGGCTAGGCTTATAATTGCCCCAAGGCAGATAGCCTAGTATGAACCTATGAACCTATGAACACCGCAGGTAGTGCAAGTGCAACAGTGGGGGCACCACTGGTCTGGGTCCCAGATGTGCTGGGACCTGGTGCCATGGCCAGTTGAGGTAAGGTAGGGTGATCAGCCGGAATCAGCTTACCTTGACATGCTGTGGTAAATGAGGTATAGCAATAAGTTATGGTTAGTAATAACCAAACCATTGTTAGTATTAACAGAACTGAACATCATATTTATTCATCCAAATACATATTAATGTATATTATGTGCAGCACAACATTAAGTAACACAACAGTCAGTATGATAATGCCATGCCAGTATGAAGTAAACCATAAGGCCAACAAAACAGTTAGTTTAACAAATATGTTAATATTGCAGCGGTGATGCAGCGGTTAGCATTGTCACCTCACAGCAAGAGGCTCTCCACTAATTCTTGGCTGGAGTGCCTTCTGTGTGGAGTCTGCATGTCCTCCCGTGGTTGAGTGACATCTAAAGACATGCAGGTAGGTGCGTGCGTGAATGGGTGTGCTTTCATTGAAGGTTGGGTGTCAGGCTGGCAACTCGGCACCGTAAAAATCCACTGCCAATCATTAGTGGACTGGAGTTCCTCTGTAGCGACCCCTAACTGGGAAAAGCCAAAAGACAATAAAGATTAACAATAATCAACCATATTTTCCAAACTATAGTCAGTTTAACAAAATATGTTAATATTAAATCATAATAATAAGTAACAATAAACAAATGAAGATAAGGGATAGGGAGAGAGAGAAAACATTCCATTACTGACATTGCAGATTATATCCTGAAAATACTGATAATAAATACTCTACAGGTGTGTAGTGTCAGTTTTGACTACATTGACTACAGTTCTCTTATAGCTGAGGTATGTAGCACGTACATACCTCTCAAGCTGTTAGCATGGGTCGGTATGGGCCAAGCAATAACAAATGCAAGTTCACCACTACACAAAACAGTTTCACATAATATGGACTTATATAACTACCCAGGTGTTCTGTAAACAGATTTGGTAATACATTGCATTCCAGCTAATCATGTATCTGCTAATCATGTGACAGATGGAGTAGGCAGTTTTAATTACATTACAAGAAATCATGACACTTGAGAGGCCTGTTTGTGTACAGTAAGTAAACCAGACAGTCATCATACCTTAGTTGGCAGGCATAGGAGTAGAACCCACTAGCTGTGACTGCAGGGGACATCTGCAAATAATGTAATAACTGACTGCAGCAACTTAGTACAGACATGCAAGGGATACAGCCATACTGGGATTACACAACTTTATTTATGAATCAGCAATGCTGATGAACACATTCTTGGTATTGATGTTAACATTCTTTGAAATCTAAGCACAATATCTGCTCACCCATATATTTGTTGTGTTCCTGGTAAGAGAGAAAATGTGAGCATTACGTGACTGATACTGAATATTTAGTGCTACATACCACTGGATTTGAACCCAGGACTGTGTGTGGCAAAATGTACTGCATGCAAAGCATTTAACAGACTGAGCTACTGAGTCACTGCTAACTATACAGTGACTGATACTTGTCTGGAGATCACCTAAAAACTAAAATATGAATTGAGCAATACTAGTTACAGGACATTCCTCTGGCATTCTAGTACTATTACAGTGTTATACTAGACTGCAGTGACAGTAGAACACACATGCATGGAATACAACCATACAGCATATATTAAAAAAGCTGTATTTTAGAATCAACAATGCTAGTGAACACATTTTATTGTTATTGGTTTGAAATATCTGTGACATTCACACACAATATCTGCCCATGGACTGGGCTACCTCATCCATATACCTTTTTTACCTGATGTCTGAGGAAGAGAGAGCATTATGTGACCGATACTGGCCTGAATATGACCTTGGACAGTACTATGAGTTAAGCAATGCAGTTTGCAGGACATTAGATTTGCTGGCTACAGCTATTACAGTGTTACACTTGACTGCAGCAATCTTACCACAGACAAGCAATGCATACAGCTGTACTGCAATGGTGTTGACAACATAATCCCATTGAACAACATTTTACTTACCGTTATTGGTATTGTTATTGTTTTATTGAAATACGTATTTTATTGTTCACTTATTGCCCTACAGCTCTACAGTTCTAATTGCCCATTTATTGCACTACAGTTCTACTTGACCATTTATTTCACTACACTTTTTCGTATGTATACTTTATTGCAGTAAATGCTTTACTCTTTCTTGCTCGTTGCACTATAGTTGGCATACTAAATCCGTACTTAACCACTTTCACCGCACAACCTGGCCAGGTGCTCAGCATGAGACTCAATATTGTGAGCCCTCTCAGCTGCAGCTGTTGGGAGAGAAGCATACCATTTTTCATACCAGTTTTGCAGACATTCAGCTTGCATTTTGATTAGACAGAGGAAGACACACTTACATACTTGTGAGGCATTCCCATCTTAAGCTTCCTGGACCCAGATATCCAGGGTTCTCCTCTTTCTCCTTTTCAGGTTGTCATAATGGTGATGACACTGCTAAACTGTGTAGGGGGTACCAGTAACACTGGTGAATTCCCTGGCCAAACAGTCCCAAGCCTCTGCCTTACACTCTGAGCCCTGGAATCTGCCCTGCATCAGCTGGGGTTCATGGTTTTTAACAAGGAACCCGAACAAGACCCTGGACTCCTGAATACCCCACCTCTGCTCCTGAAAGTGCACATCTTTGCCAAAAACACCAGCCATGCCAACAGTTGCTTGAACTCCAATGACTGTTGCAGAATTTCCACCTATTGGGCTTAATATAGTCTGTTTTCCCACCCTTATACGTCATTCAGCAACATTCAAAAAAGCACTGTGTTGCTTAGCAGTGCACAAACCAGCTAGGTGAAGCCAAGCAGCAAAAAAACTCACAGAACCGTGATTTTAGTGAAGCTTAGCATTGCACAAACTTTGGTAGCCATTAGCATGTTTATGCACTGCTTAGCATGAATGAGCAGTGCTTAGCAGAGAGTAGCAGTGCCAATATTCACAATAGTTTCATGAAATTAAAAGAAATATTACATTCATATTCTGCCTCTTATGGATTCAAACCCAGGGCCTAATACACATAAGACTATAACTCTACCCGTGTAGTTAGTTGGATGTTATAAAGAATAGTATACCTTTATATATACTACTAGGTTACCTGTTAGCATTGCTGAGCACTGTGCCGTGTTGCGCAAACACTCTTAAACACACCTATAAATAAATAATTAATCATATCCAGTTTTTATTTTTAGATGTCTGGCTGGTATCAGCTATGTATGTATGAGCTCCACTCAGCTTTGCTGCACTCCGCACTGCACCTTATCGCACAAACATAAATAAAAAAAAAAATAAAAATAAAAACTTTAACTATGATAATTAATTACTTCCAGTTTATATTTTTAGATGTCTGCCAGGTGTTAGCTGTCTATATGTGAGCACAGCTTGACATTGCTGCACTCCGCACTGCACAAATATGCAGTAAAAAAATAAATAAAAAAAAACAATTAAAAAAAATAACACATCATAAAAATGACATATTATACAGTTGACAGACTTCACAACATTACAATAAAAGCAGGGTACATTACAGGGAGCCTTACACTCATCTGCATCCACAGGTAGCCGCTACACCTCTACCTACACTAATTCAATATCCATGTTCCTCGGCTCTCACTCAGCACCGTGCAATCATTAATATGCATGACACGCTGATGAGGAGAAACTGTGGCCTTGTACATGGATACATTCCGTGTAGGCTTTACAGTGTGCCTACATGATTTTATTAAATCCTGGGGCATATTTTTCAGTAAATGCATACTAGTGCAAAAGCTGTCTTTTAGGTTCATAGGTTCATAGGTTCATACTAGGCTATCTGCCCTAGGGCATTTACAAGCCTAGCCAGAGTGTGTTTGGCTTTCGCCAACCATTGGAATGAGTTTACTGTGCCCTTTTTAAGGATAGTTTACTATGCCTCTGTCTAGCAGTGACACAGAAGTGACCCCCGGGGTGAACCTATGATCTCCCATCCACTCATCAAGATTCCTCTTGAAGAGATTCAGTGAGGGGCTCTGCCTAACATGGACTGGGATTTTATTCCAGAGTGAAGGGAGCCTCTGGGTTATGAATCTGTCCCTCCAGCATGTCCTATTTATTTCTGTGCTGAGGTTCAATTCTCTCAATCGCATAGCTCTAAGGGATTTGGATTTACTGAGGTGGAGCCTGTCCATTAATTCCGGGTTGGACATGGCTTTGTACGTCAGGCATAGATCGCCTCTGAGTAGGCAGTATGCAACTGAGTAGAGCTGGAGTTTCTTTAGCCGAGCAGAATATGGCATTTGTTTGAGTCCCTTGATCCTCTTTGTGAGGTACTTTTGGGGTCTTTCTAGTTGTTGTAGGTGTCAGGTAAGGCACATCCCAAATGGGGCATTGTACTCAATTATGGGCCTGATGAGGGAAGAGTACAGGGGCACAATGACCTCCCTTGATCTAGATGTGAATCCTTTCATGATGAGATGGGCTATATAGAAGGTCTTTCTAACCACTTTGGCAATGTGATTGTCAAAGGAGAGATTACTATCAACTTGGGTCCCTAGGTCCCTAATTACTTCTTCCGTACTTAATGGATTACCACCTCTGTGGTAATTTGTGGGCACTTTGTTTTTCCCAAAGGGTATGACTATACATATTTTGGCATTTAGTTTAAGGCCATGGCTCTGGCACCAGTTATCTGTTTCTATGAGTCCCTTTTGGAGGATGCTTGTGTCAGCTGGAGAGTCAATTATGGCACCCAGTTTGCAGTCATCTGCAAACATGGTCAGCCACAGTCCTCCTGTGTTAGCTTGTACCTCAGAAAAATATATACTGAATAAGAGAGGTCCCAGGACTGAGCCCTGTGGGACGCCACTTGTGACTGGTTTAGAGTCTGACATGGCTCCAGCAATTCTGACCATGTGGGTTCTGTCCTTGAGCCAGTTTGCAACCCATCTTATGACATAGGGGTTTAATTTAAGCTGGAGAGCTTGTCTATGATGCCCGAGTGGGGTATTGTGTCGAAGGCCTTTGCAAGGTTCAGGTAGGCTGTGTGAACTACATTACCCTCATCAATGGCCTTGGTGACTGTTTCAAAGAAGTCAACCAGGTTCAAGAGGCAGGATCTGCCCTTAACAAAGCTGAATTGGGTAGGATCCAGTGTCTGTAGGTCCCCAATGTCTTTGTTTATGAGTTCCATAATGATCCTTTCCATAGCTTTGCAGACCAGGCTAGTCAGGTTTACGGGGTGGTAGTTTTCAGGGTCTGTAGAAGCACCTCCTTTGTGGAGTGGGACCACTGTAGCTGTACGCCATTGTTTGGGTACATATCCTGTAGTTAGGCTGAGATTGAACAGCAGCCTTATGTGTGGGTTCAGCTTTTCTTGGAGTTCATGTAGCATGCAGCCCGGAACACCGTCTGGTCCCATTGATGCTGTGTTTTTTGCTTTGGAGAGGGCGGCTCTCACCTGGGCATCTGAGATGTCAGGGAGGCAACACTCTTCTGGGATATATATTTGTCCTTTGGGGGGGGGGGTTGCACTGAACCTGTCTGCCAGGATGTTGGCAATGTCTGTGGGTTCAGTGTATTTTTTGTCATTATGGACTAACTCTGAGCATATCTGGGAGTTGCCACCCAGGTTTCTAACATAACTAAAGAAGGCCTTATGATTATCTTTAGTGTCTTGTGCAATTTTTCTCTCAAAGCTGGCCTTGGATGATTTTATGAGGGAACGTAGTTTTTTGTTAGTACTGAGCAGAGATGCTTTCCCTTTTAGGGATTTTGCTCTATCATGTAGTAGCTTCCTCCTTCTGTTGTATAGCTTATTTATGGCTGGGGTCCACCAGACAGGATGCCTGCCTTTGGGGAAATGGGTCTTGGTTTTATTTGGGATTGCATGATCCATGCATTCCTGAAGGTGTCCATAGAATGCGTTTATAAAGGATTCAGCAGATTGGGCTGTAGTTTCCACTGGCCCGGGGGCCTTGAAGGATTCCACTTCGGATTTAAGAAGTGTGAGGTCAGCTTTTGAGAAGTTCTTCACTGTGGTCTTCTGTGCTGGGGGTGGGGGAGGGATGTGAATTTCCAGTGAGATTAATTTATGGTCTGATCTTACCAAAGAGGGGCATACTTCTGGTATGGAACATTGTGTCCCCATGTTTGTGATGATCAGGTCTAGTATGTTCTCCCCTCTTGTGGGAGTGGTGACTAGTTGTTCCATAGCATTTGAGTTTATGAATTCTAGGAACCTTTGGGCTAGGGTGTTGGGGCTTGAGTAATGCTCCCAGTCTATGTTTGGATAGTTGAAGTCCCCCAATATGATGGTGTTTGGAGAGACCTTCATATTCTCCAGTGTCTTCAGGAAGGCTGAGTGGGGTTCCTGAGTTTGAGAGTGTGGTCTGTAGCATGCTACAAACTGGGAGGCAGTTTTGCCCACTGTTAGTTGCACATGGATGGTCTCCGATGCTTCGTGCAATGCCACTAACCTGGAGCTGTGGGTATCCTTGATGAATATGGATACTCCCCCTCCTTTTGTGGTTCAGTCCAGGTTTTGGGGCCGAAAAGCATGATATGAGGTATAACCTGGTAGTGCTGGGGTGCTCTCGGGAGCCTTAAACCAGGTTTCTGTCACTGCACAGACATCGATGTTCTCCATACTGAGGAGGGCTTTGAGAGCATGCATTTTGAGGTTTAGACTTCTGGCGTTGAGCAGCATTACCCTTAGTTTCTTTCTACTTGTGTTTTCTAAGGAGGTGGGTTTGTCTTTTGAGCCTTGCCTAAAACAGGCACTATGGGGGTGGCAAGAGCCTTTGCCAGTACCTGAATGCCCAGGGGTGACAGGTGCAAGCCGTCCCCTGTGAAGCAGCATGGCTTGTCAAGCATGTCATCCCAAGCAGACAGACGCTGGACCCTCTTTGAATGACACCAATATGTAAGCCAATTGTTGAAATTGATCATTTTGTCTTTATACTGTGGCATCATTCTTGGTGAGGGTAAGATGCTGCTCAAGGTCAGGGTCATACCAGCCTGGGCTACATAATCAGAGAGCTCCTCTATGTCTCTTTTCATGTAGTCCAGGGAGGTATGTCTCAGGTCATTCACACCAGCATGGACAATGACTGAGTCATATTTGTTCCTGCTTTGGAGTGACCTGAGTGCTTGTGTTATGTGGCAGATTCTAGCACCCGACAGGCAGCTCACTGTGACTTTTTCCTTGTTCCGCCTGGTGACCGGGGCGTCAGTGTGTCTGACTATAGCGTCACCTATTACAAGTGTATCAGGTATGTTGCCTTAAGAGCTGTAACTGTTTGGCACACTGACTTTGTGAAATATGTGTTGCATGTGATTTGTTTTGGGATAGTGGTTGCTTGGATGTCTGCTTTGGAGGTCTCTGCTGCTTTGGCAGATTTTTATTTAGAGCCTCCGAGTATGTTTTTGTGTGTTTATGTGTTTGGTTTGCAGTTGTGGTAAGTCTATGTGAGACTGGATTTATGGTGTGTGCGGTTACCTTCTCCTCCTGACTGGTTACGCATCTCTCACATATATTTGTACTTGTTGGGAGGAGGAGAGGGTTGTCTGTGTACATGAGGCAGTTGTAACATTGCCTCAAGTTTCCCAGATTCACCAGCTGGACTGGAGAGGAAGCCAGCAACTGACCTTTCAACATGCTAGAATAATATAGGAAACTCCTTTGTAACTGAATCAGAAGGACCAATAGGGGATGAGGTACTCAAGGGGATTATATGAGGATGTAGTGCTTTTTTAGTTTATTAGTGCTTAACTTATAAAAAATTGCTTATATGAGCAAGTGCAGGGTTTTAGATTGAGAATAGAGTGTTTAATTTGAGAGTTAGAGCAGATCCAAGGGAAAAAGTGAAGAGCAGAATTTGTGGAGCCGGGAATAGTTTAAACCCGATTAAGCAGCGCTGCCCGATGCTGCACTATATGTAAATTTGCGCAAAAGCACTCTAAAGTGGGCTTTAAAGCAGGGGGTTAGAAAGAGATAGGAAATGGCCCAAAACAGCCAATAAGCTACAAGTTTCTGGGCTGGAACCACTCCTCAAGGGACAGATAGGCTGCTCAGAGCTCCCCACTCCCACTGGTGAACAAAGAAGCTTCCTCCTATCCAAATAAGGATATGGGCAACACAGGAACTATGACACAGCCCAGAGATCAGCAATACCTGAAGACTGGACTATTCTAGTTCAGTAAAGGCGGGAAACAAGGATTTTTTTGTTTTTTTTCTTTTTTACAAAGTAGCAGAAATTAGGTACAGAAACACAGTAAATGCTTTAATTCGGCTAGCGCACTTGAGTGTGTAGCCTACCAGTTAAACTAAGCAAAAACAAACTTTACAAGTGCAAAAACTCAGGAATACAGTCAGGAATGCAGAAAAACAACTTTGCAGAGCTTATTTAGTTAAAGAAACTCACTTTTCGGTGAGAAAAAGCAGTCGGAAATAAGTAGGCAAAAATAATACTTATAATCAGTATCTTTCTTATGACTTTCTAAGTTTGTATGAAGAAAATTTAAAATATGTCCCTGATTGTATATCTTTGTCCCATCATTAATTTTTTGCTTTGCCTAGACTTCTTGCACAATTAAATTGAGAAGTATGCTTTATGTTCCCAGTCCCTCTCCCTCATAACTCAAACTGTTGTAAACATTGAATAATGCCCAAGATCTTCATTAGATTACAAAAACCCTTAGTGTACTAACTTAACATTTAACACCACAGAATAAAGCTAATGTATCCTGTGGTAATGGTGCAGAGTTTGAAGCTATTTTCCCCTTTGTAATTTACTATTTTTCCATATCTTATTTAGTATTCGCATTTCGCTCCTGGTGTGTAGTGGTGATGCAGAAGACTAATATTCTTTCTGGGAGGGGACAGGGTTGGAATCCTCATTAGTGCCTGGAATCCTTATTAGTGTTTTTAAGGCATGCTGTTTATAGTACCCCTGGTGTCTAGTGTTTGCTCAATCCACACTGTTTTTTTTTTAAGTGCCTTTAAGGCTCGCTGTATATATCCCTTGTGCCTAGTGATCCCCCTCTGACCCACATTATGTGTAACTGCAGTTAAGGCACAACATGAAACTGTACTTCCTAGTAGCTAGTGTTTCCTCCACCTCATGTCTTTGGAGTTACCCCTGGTGTCTAGTGGTCCCCAGAAAGATATATTCTAATAAACATTAGATTGAAGTTTTGTTAAGGCACAAGATGAAAAAGTTATTCCATGGTGTCTAGTAATTCCGCTGCTCTCCAAGCATTGTTAGATTTAAGTGTTATTAAGGCTCAAGATGAAAAGGTTATTTCCTGGAGTCATAGTAGTTCTCCTGTCCCTACATTTTGTTAAGGCACAGTGATCTAAAGTTATCCCTGGTGGCTAGCTTTTCCCACTGACCCAATGTTGCAGGCTTTGCTCATTATTCTAAGGATGTCTGGAAAAAAGCAAGCCACCTCAACAAATACTCACACACACACACTGGAAAAAAGCAAGCCACCTCAACAAATACACACACACACACACACACACACACACACACACACACACACACACACACACACACACACACACACACACACACACACACACAAATACAGCCCACTCTCCACCTGATCACACTCATAGGCATACTCCACATACACATATACCTAACCCACTTCCTCACTAATCCTCCCCGCTGTGACCTCCCAGTGCAGCCCCTCATATATGCACACATGCCCACACATACCCTAACACTACTTGACTGTTAAAACCCCCAGCACTTACCTCTATTGAAATGGATGAATGCAGACATTTGGGTGTGTTCATTACAATGAATGGCCATTATGAAGACAGTTCTGGGGGAACAGCATATGGATAATTAGCATATGCCTCTTCACCAGAATGCCTCATTAGCATTTAACATGGCCACAAAGACAACTGGCTGTAATGCTGCATGTCTTTGTGCTAAAGCACTTCAGTATGGCTGCTCCTAAATACAGAAACATTACCTCGTGTACATCTTGCAGTAACTCTTAGGTTCATAGGTTCATAGGTAGGTACTAGGCTATCGGCCCTAGGACCTATACAAGCCCAGTCAAAAAGGTACCCTGGCTTTTGCCACCCAAGAAAATTATTTTCCTGTGCCACTGTCGAGCAGAGCCACAGAAGTGATCTCCACGGTGAATTTCCTATTTCCCACCCAATCATCAAGATTTTTCTTGAAGAGTACTAATGAGGAGCTTTCTTTGCTATAGATAGGTAGTTTATTTCAGAGTATGGGAAGTCTCAGGGACAGGAATCTATCCCTCCGGCATGTTCTGTTTATTGTGGTGACAAGGTTTAGGTCCCTAGAACATGTAGCTCGGAGGGATTGGGACTTCTTTAAGTGGAGCATGTCCAACTGCTCTGGGTTTGACATAGCTTTGTATGTTAGGCAGAGATCACCTCTGAGTAGGCGATATGTGATGGAGTAAAGCTGGAGTTTTTTGAGACGGTCTACGTAGGGCATCTGTTTGAGGCCGTTAATCCTCTTTGTGAGATATTTCTGAGGCCTTTCCAGTTATTGTAGATGTTTTGTGAGGTACATACCAAAAGGGGCATTGCACTCTATAATGGGTTTAATGAGTGATGAGTAGAGGGGAACAATGACCTCTTTTTTTCTGGATGAGAAACCTTTTGTGATGAGGTGTGCCACGTAGAAGGATTTCTTGCCTACTGTGGCAATGTGATTATCAAATGAGAGATTACTGTCCACCTGTGTCCCAAGGTCTCTTATCACACTTTCGGTGTTAAGTAGACTACCACCTATGTGGTAGTTCATGGGTACAGAGTTTTTACCAAAGGGGATGACAATGCACTTTTTGGCATTGAGCTTGAGGCCATGGCTTTGACACCAGGTATCTGTCTCAGTGAGGCCCTTTTGTAGGATGTCCACATCGTTAGGAGTTTCGATTATGGCTCCTAGTTTGCAGTCATCTGTGAACTTCATTAGCCAAAGACCTTCTGTGTTAGCCTGTACTTCAGAGAAGTAGATACCAAACAGGAGAGGACCCAGGACTGAACCCTGTGGTACTCCACTTGTCACTGGTCTAAAGTCAGATTTGGAGTCTGCTACTTTCACAGTGTGGGTTCTGTCAGTGAGCCAGTTGGCAACCCATCTTGTGACATAGGGATTTATACCTAGTTTAGTGAGTTTATCTATAATTCCAGAGTGGGGGATGGTGTTGAAAGCCTTGGTAAGATCTATATAGGCTGTGTGAACCACCTTACCCTCTTCTACAGCTTTGGTGACTGCTTCAAAGAAGTCTATCAGGTTTAGGAGACACGATCTGCCTTTTACAAATCCGAACTGGGTGGGGTCCAGAGTTTGGAGATTACCAATGTCTTTTTTAATAAGTTCCATGATGATACATTCCATGGCCTTGCAGACCAGGCTCATCAGGCTAATGGGATGGTAGTTCCCAGGATCCATAGTAGCTCCCCCCTTGTGGAGTGAGATAACTGTCACTTTGCGCCATTCAGCAGGCACAAAGCCTGAAGTGAGGCTATGATTGAACATGGTACTTACGTGGGGTGCCAGTTCATTCTGTAGTTCATGTAGAACACAGCCTGGGATGTTGTCTGGTCCCATGGATGCTGTGTTCTTGGCTTTGGAGAGTGTGTTTTTTACTTGTGCAGCCGTGATTACAGGAACTTTGCATTCTTCCGGTACAGAGATGGGCTCTTTAGGGGGGGAGAGGGGGGAAAAGTTAGCACTGAACCTATCTGCCAGGATGTTGGCAATATCAGTTGGGTCTGTATATTTAGTGCCACTGTGCTGTAACTCAGAGCAGATCTGAGTGTTGCCATTGAGATTCTTGACATCACTATAGAATGCTTTGTGGTTGTCTTTAGAATCAGTGGAGATTTTGTTTTCGTAACTAGCTTTGGAGGATTTTATCAGGGATCGCAGCTTCTTACTGAGGCTGACCAGGGAGCTCCTCCACTCATGGGATTTTACTCTCTTTTGCAACAGTTTTGTCCTTCTGTTGTACAGTTTGTTTATGGCAAGGGACCACCAGATTGGCTTCCTTTTTTTGGAGGATAGCGTCTTGGTTCTGTTTGGGATAGTATGATCCACACACTCGTGTAAGTGCTTATAAAGTGCAATTGTGTAGGATTCAGTAGTCGTAACTGTATTGTCCATCTGCATGGGTGTCATGAAGTTCACCACTTCTGCCTTAAGAAGCATGAAGTTGGCTTTGGAGAAATTTTTTACCATAGTTTCCTTAATGGGGGGTGGGGGCAGGATGTGGAAATCTAGGGTAATTAGCTTATGGTCGGATCGGACCAATGAGGCATTGACTTCAGGTGTGGAACACCGGTCACTCATGTTGGTAATGACTAGATCTAGGATATTGTTGCCCCTGGTGGGGGTGTGGATAAGTTGATCCAGGGCATTGGAGTTTATGAATTCCAGGATGCGTTGAGCAAAGAAGTTGGTACATGAGTAGTTTTCCCAGTTAAAGGTGGGGTAGTTGAAATTGCCCATTATTAGGGTGTTTGGTTGAACCCTAATATTTTCCAGTACATCAAGAAAAGAGGAGTGGGAATCCTAGGGCATGGTGGGGGATCTGTAGCAAGCTACAATTTGGATTGCAGTTTTGCCCAGAGTTAGTTGCACTTGGATAACCTCGGCTGCATTATGCTGAGCAACTAGCCTGGAGGTGTGGATATCCTTAATGAATATGGACACACCTCCGCCTTTGGTAATCCGGTCCAGGTTACATGGCCAAAAAGTGTGGTATGAGTTATAGCCTGGAAGTGCAGGGGTGCTCTCTGGAGCCTTGAACCAGGTCTCAGTCACTGCACAGATATCAATGTTCTCCATTTTAAGGAATGCCTCGAGTGAGTGCATTTTGAGATTTAGACTTCTAGCATTGAGTAGCATCACCCTCAATTTTTGCTTGCTTGTTCCTGTTATGGTGGTGAATTTGTCATTTGAATCTTGCCTAAAAAAGGCACAACAGGGGTGGCAAGAGCCTTAGCCAGTATCCGGAATCCCAAGGGCGACAGGTGCAAGCCATCTCTGGCAAAGCATAGTGGTTTGTCGATCATGTCATCCCAGGCAGACAGATACTGGATTCCCTTAGAATGACACCAGAAGCTTAGCCAATTGTTGAAGTCAATCATTTTGTCCTTATACTGCGGTATCATTCTGGGTGATAGCAGAATGCTACTCAGGGCTAGGGTCATACCTGCCTGAGCTACAAGATCGGAGAGCTCTTCCATATCTCTTTTCATGTAGTTCAGGGAGGTACATTTCAGGTCATTCACACCAACATGAACAATGACAGAGTCATATTTGTACTTGTTGTGGAGTGACCTGAGTGCGTGGGTTATGTGGTGGATCCTGGCAACCGACAGGCAGCTGACAGTAACCTTCTCCTTGTTTAGCCTGGTGAGTGGGACATCAGTGTGCCTGACTCTAGAGTCACCTATGACTAGTATGTTAGGTACATTGTTTTGTCTTATTGGCTGTGGTTGAGTGGCACACTGAGTCTGTAGGCTATGTGTCATTTGGGTTGTGTTGGGGGTGGAGGTTGCTTGCATTTCTGCTTTGGAGGTCTCTGTTGCTTGAGCAGATTATTATTGAGAGCATCCACAAATGTTTTTGTGTTTCTATGTTTGGATTTTGGTGGTGTAGATTTAGTGGGACTATGTGATGAGTGTGGTGTGGTGCAAGTGTTTACTTTCTCCTCTTGACTGTCAAGTTCAGTCTTGGTTGGAGGGAGCTTTACCTAGGAGAGGGCTGTCTGTGTACATGAGGCAATTTCTACATTGCCCCAAGATGCCCAGATTCATCAGATAGACAGGAGAGAACACTGGGAGCTGACCTTTGGCCAAGCCCAAATACAAAACTATTTTCCTCTAGATAAGTGAGTACAAGAACTGTTTTCTCTAAGCAAGTGAGGAAAGTAAGTACCAAAACTGTTTTCCTCTAGGTAATGAGGAAGGTTGAGTGCTGTAGTAATTAATAGGTTATTTAGTGCTTACAACAAGTTCTGAACAAGTGCTGATCACGAATAAGCAAAGTCAAGTACTAAAACTAAGAATCTGTATCTGGACTAAACTAGTTACAGGAAAGGGGGGAAACAAGTGCAAATGTGGGCTTTTAAATCAGAAAGTTGAGAGGGATGGAAAAACTGCCAAAACGGCCAATAACTGCAATTTCTGAGCCAGAACTACTCCCTATGTGGTAGATAGGTTACCTAGTGCTTACCACTCCCACTGATAAGCTAGAAGGCTTCCCTCCAACACAGAAAGCTTGGGGGGCTCAGAAGCTTACATACAGTCCTGGATACAGCAAATCTGAATCTGGACTACACTAGTTACAGGAAAGGTAGGAAACAGGCTTAGATTTTGTTTATACAGAAAAGTAACTAAAACAGCAGTAAAAACAATTCAAATGCAATGCAAGCTAGCACACTTGAGTATGTAGCAATGTTAGACCAAATAGTTTAAAAAAATGCAATTAAATTAAAAATGACGAAAAACAAGTGCAGAAGGAGTCTATTAGGTAGAATGAGGTAAAGAGATGGAACTGGGGGACTGTCCCAAATCAAATCTACAGTGGGGGTGGGCAACTACAAAAGCCTCCAAATTTAAACAACAAGACAGGAATAGGGAGGGTGTGTAGGGGAAAACCAAAACGTTCAGCAGAGATCTGAAAAACTATACAGTGAAGCAAAAATAACAGTGCTCAACTCTGAAGTCAGCCAGCAATGATATAAAATTAGTCAAGCAACAATTAACAGTACATAACTCTGAAGTGCCAGAAAAATATACTTAGCTCTGTATATCTCCAGATAGTTTGAACAGCACTCTGTCAGGACGCAAGGAATTCACTTCTGAATTTGTGCCATCCTTTTCTGATCAATAGAAATACTGAAACCACCACTCAGTAAGTAAATAACTCAAGATTAATTGTAACCAGAAAAAATGGGGGAAAGCACCCAAATGAAAACTGGTAACTAAATAAACAGGCACTCGAGGAGGACCACAGTTGCAAAATGCAGAGTTTAATAAAACAAGGCACTCGAACGTAAAATACACCACAAACAAGTCACATTAAAGCATCAACAGTATACAGCGTTTTCATCCAAGACAAGACTTCTTCATATATGTGTCAACACCAAATCCCATCCCTACTTATATCCCAACCAAAAGCCAGCTTACACCAATACAATCCCTTCCTTCATTAACCCCAAGTTTAAAATGCTAACCATCATTAGTAAAATTCTCAGTATTACAAAGTATGTCTAAAAACACATAAAATCCTTAAAACAGGCATACCTTAGCATTAGATAAATATCTAAATATCACAATAAAATTACATACACTGTATCAATGTTCCCACTTAATAAAATCAAAAAGCAATGAACCAGGAACAGGTAGCCATATATGTATTATGAACCTCTATCCCCATCTAGTGGCCAAAAGGATACGAGCACTCTAAATGAAAGGTTCTTAGAAAATATAACCTGTTATAAAAAAATATATTTTTTTGCGGTGGTTGTGCTGCAGTAGCATTGTCGCCTCACAGTAAGACGTTGTCCTTTTCGATTCTCAGCTAGAGCGTCTTCTGTGTGGAGACATGCGTGAATGGGCATACCTTCGTTGAAGGTTGTGCGTCAGGGCCGGCAACTCGACAAGTAAAAATCTACTGCCAATCATTAGTGGACCGGTGTTCCGCTGTGGCGACCCCTAACTGGGAAAAGCCGAATGACACAACAACAACAACTAGTATAAAAATAAATATATCAAAGTATATTCAGTAGAAGATGAAGGGCAAAAATAGTAGTTCTATAATGTGGCAAAGAAAATTAGTTGTACTAGGAAAAAAATTCTTTGTAGATCAAATGACTGAAGCAAGAATAATGTTTTCTATTATTTTATGTGGATTTTATAAGTATGGGAAACACATTGCAGCATCATATATTTGATGCAGTCTTTTTCTAATTCAGCTAAATATTTTATGATATTTTATTAGATAGCTGTTGGATGATATTCTGTTCAGTTTATATGAGAATTCCGTTGCGGTAATGACGTGTGCTGGCATGAAGACTGATGAGCAGTTTGAAAATACTTTCAGTAACTAGATCTTAACTGAAAATCAATGTGGCTGCCACAAGTCTGTAAACAATATCTGCAAGATAATCATTCATTCATTTACTATATATGGTCATATCCATAAATTCAGAATTAAATTGAAAATGTGTAATGAGATTAAAAACTTAAGGTAATGATTAGACTCCTTCCTTATGAAAGAACTACTGTATATTATTCAAAGGTTTTGGGGAAATGTAAAAGGGGAAAGAAAGTTAGGTTAAGTAGAACACAAAAATGATGACATGAACTTTAATTAGAAAATAAATGACCCAAGTTATTCAATCCCTCATCCAAATCTATCAAAAGTATGTAAATTATTCAATCCCACATTCAAGCTTATCATTTAAACACTCTGTTATAGATTATCAATAACTAAATAGGAGTTATCTCAGTAAAAATGACTTCTTCGGGATGAGGAGTCTGAAATTTAGCATATCCTTAAACCACCAAACAAAGACAGAGTAGAGTTACTGGAGATAAATTCTCAATGACCCTATTTGTAGGGACTTAACACAAACAGCCGGATTCATGAATCCTCCATGTAAGACTTAATAAGTCTTACTTAGAGGCTGCAGTTGAACGGTATGACGTCGGCATGCCATGAATATGCATGAGGGCACGCTGACTCAACCGTAAGTCTTACACGGACCATGTAAGAAAGCAGGGGGCGTGTCCGACTGCCGAGCAGTCTAAATGTCCACGCCCCTGCAAGTGTTTAAAATAAAAGCAAATAAACAAGAGCGAGTCCGCTCAAATGTCCCTGCACCCAACACCTCACTGTCTGATATTGTAAACCCCCATCACAGTTCTAAAACGCATAACATTAATTTTTTTTAAATTCCCAAAATAGCTGCCCGTATTTGCACATGTGGGTGCGGGTGTGCCCATTGCTTAGCTGTAGTTAGCAATAGCATAATGGTAGAGCGTTCGCACAAAGAAGAGGCATTCATGGTTTGAGTCCCACCACTCCCTTTCGTATTTATTTTTTAAATCAGTATATGGAATAATATCTGACATATATGTGTAAACATAACTAAAAAGCAGTGAAATGGCCACTGTATCAGTGAACAAAATAAATATTTTAAAGGATCCCAATATAAAATTGCCTGCAGTTAAGCAGTGCTTCACCCAGCGCAATAGAGTTGGCCATAGTTCAATAGCGCTTTAACCAGCGCAATAGAGTTGCCCATAGTTTAACAGTGCTTTAACCAGTGCAATAGAGTTGCCCATAGTTTAACAGCACTTTAACCAGCACAATAGAGTTGCCCATAGTTTAACAGCACTTTAACCAGCGCAATGTGTTTGCGTGGATGTGTGCGCCGCGCCAACCAGGGCACCGTAGGGCACCGAGGAGCAATGCAGAGCAAAGTTGCTTAAATGCAGCCACACCCCCTAGCCTGCCTGGACAGTATGAAAATAAAATAAATGACAAGGTTCAAACCCAGGACTCTGTGCATCACAAGTAAAGTACAGAACCACTAAGCCATGACAAAATAGGGGAAACAGCCACTGTTAACATTCATATACTTACGAATGGTAGTTTAACCATTACTAAGCAGGTCTGCAGTCAGCCGAGAATTTTACAAAACGGCCAATCACAAAAAAGTGTGGGAAATGTGGCATATTTAATCCCCACAGGCGGGAATACATGCCATAACTGATTGTAGCTCACATCTGCAGTTGGAATGTCTGGTGTCGGAGAGGGAACACGCTTCCGAGTGCAATGTTGGGGCATGGAGGAGTCGAAATACATGGTTTGGCTCCTTGTCCACCGTCATGAGTCAAGACTCCTGTAGGGCCAGTTCCAAGGGATGGAGTACAAGGCAGAGGCTTGGAACAGGTTAGCTCTTGACCTCACCAGTGCCACAGGCATTCCTTGGACTGGTGAGCAGGTCTGTCACCACCATGCAGACCTGAAGAGACGAAAGCAGGATTGCCTAAACCAATGGATACAGGAGGCCCGTGGGATGCGGGATGCCCCACAACTGAGTAAGTAGCCATGGAATGCAGTATGTAAGAATTGATAATGGAGTATGTATAATGGATATGTATGTCTCAATATCCCTTCATTTACTTTACAGCTGCAGGTGACTGTGCTGCAAATCAGCAAGCCTATGCTGATTGGCTGCTAAGGCTGTGCCACCAGGCAGGTCAGTGATTATTCTGCATGTATTGTTATATAAAATATGGCAGAGAGCATGAAAGAAAGTGTTGTAGTCCAATAATACAGCCATAAAATTGCCTGAATAAGTCCTCTGCATGTACTGTCAGATAAAAACGTCAGAGAGGCAGAAAAAGAGTGTAGTAACCCATTAAGAAAGGTAACATATGTCTGGAATAATATCTCTGCAGGCACTGTCATATAAAATAAGTAAGTGAGCTTGAAAAAAGAGTGTTCTAACCCATTAATAAAGGTATAATATGTCTTGAACATGTCTGCCATATACACCGTTAAAACAAATAAAGGAGTGAGCCTGTGGAAAAGTGTGTAATGTCATTAATAAATGTCTAAAACCCAGAGTGTGCCTGTGTCACAGAGTTTGAAATGTTGTTGTACCCTTGCATTATACAAACAGTACTGTTTGAAAAGGAGCTGGCAACCCAGAGTTGTGCAGTCTCATATAAAGTGGGTCATGGAAGTGCTAGTAGCTGTGAAACATATATACAGTCCACAACAGTCAGTTACTGGCTGGCATGAATAAGTAAATCTGGCACACGTGTAGCATGCTATTTTTACCCAGAAATGTGAGTGTGTGTCAAGAAATGCAGGGTTCTGTACAAATCGAAGTGAAAATGTCATGTGAAAACATCCCAGATATGTAGATAAAGAAATATAAATGCAATCAAGAAATATGTAGCAGTAACATCTGCATCCTGGACAGTTAGTATGCCAGATATAGGTCAGGCATATATTGAACTAGCCAAACCCATTACACAACCTAATGTATGGTGGCAAGTGTAATAATACATGTAGGGGATATACACCTGCAGTCACTAGGAATGTAGTGTAGACGAAAAGGTAATTATAAGATGTTAACCAAGGTTTTTCCTACACCCTATGTGCATAAACCATGCAATTCCACACCTCAATGGGTATGTGTAATCTTACATATTTGTTGGGACATATGTCCTATTGTTCTATAAATATTTGCATTCACGATGATGCATGTGCCCTGTTTAAACACCACAATCATGGTGGTCTGTTGCTACCAAATATCCCTGCATGCTGTTGGAATATCCACTGTGGTTCAATATATGCATGTGTTATGCTTGCTGTTCAACTGTTGTAACCTTGATGTGTTGGGTTAATGGGAATATTATTGCATGCTGTTACAACTAATCTGGAATGCTGTTTTGCTTATGTTGTAATTAAACACACCTAATCACAGAACGTATGGGAAGGCCAGTCCCAGCGGACCCACCTGTCCCTCCTCAGCCGGTGAGTGCACCTGGCACCAGCAGGTTCGGTGCCCAGCCCAGGCTCCCCTCCTCCGTTAGTCCTGTGCCACCTTTGGGTAGAAGCACTGCAGGGGATGGGGCTCATCCCCCCGTGCAAGTGTGGGCGGAGAAGGGCCACCTGCCACCCTTCGAAGGGTCCGGGTTGTGGTGCGTAGTGAGATCCAGCGTTCAGTCGCTGATCCCCTATGCCAGCTTGAGGCGAGAGTGGAGTGTCTCATGGGTGAGCCTGCCCATCCTACGCAGCCCCCAGCACAGCCACCCTCGGGGCTGTGAAGGTTCAGTGGTGACTGCCCATGGGTGGGATCTCAGTTCCACTTTTACCATCTGTGGGCTCATGGGCTTGTGATTTCCAAACATCCGACCCCGTCAATTGTGTTCACCCACCCCATGTGTCATACACCACTCCTGTATGCATCTTGTCTGTCTTGTCTGTTTACCTTCCCAACCTACCTCCCTGGACATAGCTACTTCCTCTACCTTACTTCCCACTCTCACCTGAAAAAAAAAAATAAAAAGGGCAATCTGTTCCCATAAATAAATTACGCTCTATACATAGCTGCCCATTTCACACACATGTCCATTGGACAAACATGTAAGCTGATAATTAGAATTGGCAGTACAACATACTTTGTTGTCCTCACCCCTCTCCCAGGGGTGGAAGTTTTCAAATTTCACTCCAAATTCATTGCATATGCACAGCTGTTGCTGTTAAAGAAATGGGCAGCTATGGACTTTCCCTACACCCGTCCTGCACATCCCGAGCTTATTTACCTACTGTCTGTCCCTCTTTGTGCCCCCTTTTTCACCACTTTCCTATCTCCCCATTTTCTTTTCTTTAAAAGAAATTAGTGCAGGGGTTAGTGGGAGTAAGCACTTTTAAGCAGTAGTAAGCGGGATTAAGCAAGTGTGCGCATGTGCATGCTTAGCTAAGCGTCGTGCAAACCCATGCAAACCCGCTTACAACTGCTTAAAAGTGCCTTAGTCACTCTATGGCAGGGCCCTTGTTCTGCTGAGCAGCAAAAGAAAAAACCTCTGCCAGATCTCGAACCCCAGACCATTGAATAAATATATCATGCATTACAATGAGGGAATGTAAATGGAAATTAGGAATGGTATAACACAAATCCTGTTCTGTGGGTCTTTACCAGCAGTTGTTGTGGAATTGCATGACATGACTGTGAAAAGAGAACCAGCCATCCAAGCAGGGAATAATGTTACAGTAGCACCTTACAAACACCACACAGTATTAGACCAGGATTAATACTGGCCACAGGAATACAGTGCAATAACCACATTTGTATGGCAGTTAATTGTGTAAGTGAGAAAAAAGTACATACTCCCATGTATCCTGTGTTAGCATTTGGAGGGGTGCGTACATGTCTACACTGAGATGTGTGTACTGGAAGCAGCAACATTCAGGTTTGAGTACAACATGCATATAACAGTCTACAACCCTAGCAACAGATAAGAGACATATACCAACCTTCAGACTGACACAATGGTGTCCAGAGCAAACAAGCATGGGCCCCACCTTGGAAATCTGAAAGGGCTATGCCTACCTAACCTAGCATTTTATAACAGTGGGCTGCAATCACAGTGAGTAATGCAATTACCAAACAGCAGGCTGCATGCAATTACTGAATGGTGAGCAGCAAATGGTGCAGAGGCTGTCACATGCACAAGTGCAGATACCTAGAAAAGCAGGCTGTACCTGCAGTCCACATATGCAATTATATCATTGCAGATGCTGTGAGATAGAGATTGAGAGAGAGAGACATGGACACAGACACAGACTGAGACAGAGACAGAACAGAGTGAGAAACTGAGACAGAAAGTTAAATAGAGGGCGAAAACCCAAAAGAAAACAGCAATAAAAAAAATACAAAACCGTAACACACGGAGCAGGGAAATACAAAGGTAGGTATGTAATGCACATGTATGTGTTGGCATGTTGTAGATGTTCCTGAAGAGTACTCTACACACTGCAAATCATCCATGTGTGGCAGCAGTATGTATATATCTGTATCTGCACATGTGCATAGGGCAAGGGACATACTGCAACTGTTAGTGAAGGGTGGACAGATATCTGTCAGTGAAGGTTGATATGTGCATATATCCATGTAGGTCATAGTGTGTGGCTTAGAAAACAGCATGCAGTGTGCAGAAGCAGCTGTAGGTCAACTGGTGCCCTAGGCAAAAGGGCTCCACGGTGCCTCCTACCACACTTCCTGGTGCCCCCATCCTTGTCTTACTACACCACATAAATAGTGGAAAAGCACCCCTGCTAGAGTAGTGCCCTAGGCGGCTGCCCAGTTGGCCTATGCCTAAGGCCAGATATGGTAGTGTTGATATATGTCATGTGGTGGTTAAATGCTGTGGGACAGATCTGCTGTGTTACAGCCAGTGAGGCCTGCTAATGCTACAAGGGCTGAGGACACCCACATGCATTCTGCACAACACTGTGCAATTTAATCACATACCTGTACATCCCACAACTGTCGCATAAGTGATACCCCCACCATGAAAGGTAGACTATACATGTATCTATATGTACATCCATGTGTACAGCAATGGATGTGTACATGTATGTGTATAGATATGCATGCATATAATCTATAATATATATATATATATATATATATATATATATATATATATATATATATATATCTACATATATAGATATATAGATATATATATACATATAGAGTGAGAGAGAGAGAGACAGAGAGACATGGGGTCATATGTACCACAACAGGTGTGTGGTGACCAAGGCATGGACTGTAGACAAGTGTTGATACTGCAGTGCCATTCCACCTTCCCAAAACAGTGTACCCATTAACTACCACATAGGTAGAGATCTACCTAACAGTGAAAGTGTGATAAGGGAACATGGGACACAGGTGGACAGTAGCCTCCGCTTTGATGAAGACAGTGCCACACTACACCTGCAATCTGTCTGTGTGGTATGTGTCATGAAAACAGGTGTGTCAGCTATGGAAGTATAGGGTAGAGTTCCCCTCTACTCATCACAATGCCCTGTGTGGTATGTACTTCACATGACAACTACACCAGGTGAACAGGCCACAGACAGACCTCCCAGAGAGTAATACTGGCCGCAAACAGATGCCCTATGCAGACTGACTCACAAAACCACAACTACACTGTATTGCATACTGGCCACACAGAGGTGACCTCTGCCGGACATACAGAGGTATTTCACACCCATAGCTGGGTGACAACCACCATGGCAACATATCACAATCCCTCCGGGATACACGCTCTAGGGCCCTAAACCTTGTCAGCTCACTAAACGGCACATGCTAAAGGGATAGGTTCCCATCTCAGAGATATGCCATACATCGGAATAGACCACATAGCAATAGCAAACAAGGCTCCTCCTTAGCAGTTGTTATAAATACCCCTGATGATTGTGTGGGAGACTGGTAATACACCCCAGGAAACACCTCTGTGGTCCAGGTTGGCAGGGGCAAGTGAAATCAAAGTACATGTGTGTCAAAGGCCAGGGTAGCATATGGCTAGGCTGCCGTAGGCCCTAGGGTCAATAGCATATTACCTACCTATGACACTATGCACTCACACATGTACTTAATGCAATAGCTGCTATGTGAGGTTGAATAAGTGTAATGTTGAATGTGTGCAAGGTCTGTAAAGGTGTGATAGCTTAGTGTGATATTGTATCTGAAATGGTAGTGCCTATCCTAGCTGTGAGGACAGCAACTGATGTGTAATGTACTTTTAGGCAGACATAGTAGTACGGCAGATGATGTGACGTAGTTCTCCATTCTCCGTTGATGAATGTGGTGTCTCATTGTAGGCTAAAGCAATACATGTATGCTTAGTGAGTGGTACTGCTGGTGAATCCATCACCAATATGAACTGTAGTACTACCTGAAGCTGTAGGCCTAAACAGCACAGTATGGTGTGTGTTCACATTGCTTGGAAACACTGTCATGTGTGTTTCCTGCAGTCTTCACAGAGGACAGAATGCAGGTATAAGGGTGTGTAAGTAGTGGCACACAGTACCATATGGTACACAGGTAATGCTCATCTGTGTTAGCATACAGTGGTATGTATGTTTGCCTGATGTGTGTGTGAGTATGCCTGTACAATGGCTGCAATCATATGTGTGTTACAGGGTAAACATGTGTATCCAGCAACATATATAGTCTGTTACAGCAGTATGCCACCTATAGTAACAACTGGACACATCTGTTAGGCAGGGCTATGGCATCAATTACTAGGGTGGTTGATTGGTACTACTGTACCTGTACTTTACATCCATTGCAATGGATGACATCTCTTTTCGTGCATCGGTGTGATATACACCCCTGTCTTGAGGTTGTGCAATGTGTCACAAACAGTGTGTTGGGTACTGTTGTATAGTGGTGTGATATATAGAGTCTGCCAGGCAGTGTTAGTTAGATGTGGCCTGAGAACCAATAAGTGGTATTGAACGTGTGTAACCTCTGACAGACAATAGGATGGTATATATGTCAGTGTCAGAAAAATATGTATTAGTGTATGTATTAGTAATATGCTTAGTGCATTTAAGGCTTGAAAAGGGTTAACACATTTATTCTATTTCACACTGCATAAATCTGTATGAATTGCAGAAGCTTTCTAACCTTGTATTGTCATGAAATATGCGCAGCTATAATCTTTGCTTATGCTTTGGAAATTTACAGGAAAGCAGATAATTTCTGCTTGTGTCAGGAAAATAATGAATAGAACAATATCACTTGTATTAATGTTATGAGACTTAGACAAGGAGTTCTGCTTGTGCTGTGAGAAAATACACAGCTGCAGAAGCTATAGATAATTAGAACAAAGACTGCTTGAAAATACGAACTGCAATCAGCATTTGCTTGTGCCTAAGTTAGAGAAGTACCTTGAAATGTAACACATGTATTAGAACTACACAAAAGAAGATTGTAACGGGCTAGGGCCCACCAAGGCCAGGTTGTTTTTCTCAAAATGTTTTTCATAAATCCAGTCATGTCAGCAGAAAATCTGAGTAACATCTGCTGTAAAACAATACTGAAAGTTGTGTTTAATTACGTCAGCCATAGAAGGCCATGTCTTGTAGAATAGTATAAGAATAGCATACTTCCTGTTAGTGGCTAGGCAAAATCCTGTATTTGCATGTTTTTGTCTCCTTGCAGCAAGTTATTAAATGTGCCTTAACTGAACCTTATGTGTATTGGTCTTTGAAGTTTTTTCCTTTGACAGATTGGTCCTTTGGACTGGAAACCCTCACTTCGCCTCGGATCAGACAGGCCAGGTGGCTTGAAACCGTACGGGGAAGAAACCACATCGGTTCTTCTTATTGGAAAAGCCCTCCGACTGAATTATCGTACAAAAGAGGCCAGCCACTTTCTGATCTGCGATGGAAGGACGGGTTTTTCATGAACCAGGTGATCAATCACGAAGGCTCAGGTAAGGTAAATCTACCTTTTTTTCTGTTTTAGATCAGGGACTAGATTTGTATTGTTTTTGTCAGGACTGTATTTTTTACAAGTCAGGGACAGAAAAGATTGCTGTCTTGTTATAGATCAGGGAAACAGAGCAGGTAGGCAGTCATTCTGAAGAGACTATAACAAAATCCGTGGTACCACATTAAAAATAAGGAGTTACATAACGATTAAAAGGGTAGAAACAAAATGGGTAATAATTGCACAAAAAGACCCCAAAATCTGCCGTTAACCGAAGACGCAAAAATACATGCAGTCACAGCGTGCTGGTAATATTAAATACTACTCAAAATGGGTTAATAAGTATGAATTTGACAGTAAATTAGAAAAATCCTCGCTTATCAAACTTGTCAATCAGCTTAAAACCGATTCTAAAGGTTGGGTAAAAAAGCAGCGCCATTTAGGAATTCCTCAGGCACACAGGTGGATTGAGGAAGTAAACCGTAGGGAACAAAAAAAGCAATAATTCAAAAGCAATGTTTTTAGATAAGGAGGACAATAACTTAGCAATAGCATCGACCCTTACCAGAAAATGAAGCAAGTGAACAAGTTAGTCCACTCCCGCGATATCCTGCTGTTACCGTAAATAGAGACACTACCAAAGCAAAACCGTATATTAGAGATCCCATTGAGACCAGGTCTCGAACACGGGCAGGTAATTCAAAAGGGGACATTGAATTATATCAAATGGGTAGAAATTCACAATCTATAAGTGAAGAAGAAATATGCCCACTCATAGAAGTACCTAATCCTCAGGCAGGGCAAGAAGGTCAGGACCCAACTATTCTAGTGTACAGACCCTGGACTCTGGAAGATATCCGGAAAGCCACTGAGGGAATTCCCCATCCAAAAGTTAATTTTAGAAAGTTCTTAGAAGATTTACAAGGAATGAGGCTGAGTTATAATTTAAATGGAGAAGAGGTAGAAAAAGTAGTCAGCAAATTGTGGGACCAGATTGGCACATGATCAGTAGCAACTGGAATCCCCATGACGCTGCGCTCAGGCCCCTCCCACATAGCAACGCAGAACTAGACAACAGAGTGAAAGGTCTTACAGACTGCATCTCTGAGAAATGGAAGCCTAGGGCAGACTGGACTTGCATTAATCAATGCATCCAACAAGAAGGTGAAACTATTGACAGATATTATGCCAGACTGTTAGAATGTTTTAATAACCATTGTGGAATGCAGGTTCCTGAAGATCAGACACAAAATTCCCCATATCAGCAGCAGTTAAAGAATGCATTTTTGAAAGGCAGCATTGCACCCATAAGCAGTTTTATTATGAAGCACATGGTAGATCATCGTACAAGCAGGTTACAGTCATTACTTGAATATGCTAGGCATGCCGAAAGGCATTTTAATAGCAAAAAGAAAAAGAGAGCCCAAGTATTTTCTGTAGAAGATGGAGCAGAAGTTTATGTAGTACAGTCCAGGAAAAAGGGCAAGAGAAATGCCCAGGGAAACAAACAATCTGATCAGCGATCAGAGGACTTTGAAGGGCGAAAGAAAAGGGGTGAATGTTTCAAATGCGGTAAAAAAGGACACTTGGCAAGGGATTGCAAGAAAAACAAGAAGGCAACCACAGAAGACAAGGAGGGTGAGGACTGACTATATGATAGTCAAGAATCACTAGAAGGGGATAGCAGGGAAATGACAAATGAGAATGTGATAGGGGGAGTAGAGGATGTGACAGAAGAAATAGAGGAAGTGCAGGAAGTTACGGATAGCGAATAAAATTAAATATTGGATTTAGCTTTATTGAGCTTAAAGCTCTACTTAGCAGACACGAAACCAGAAGTTACACTCCTGGTAGAAGGGAGGGAAGTCAAATTCTTGTGTGACTCAGGGGCATCACGGACCCTGATACATCCCTCCAAACCATACCTCTCAACCTGCAAACATCAAAATTCTGGACAAGGCCCATGAAAAATAGGTACAAATCTGTACGCTGATTAACATAAAATGTGCATACATAATTACATAACCTGCCCACTCCAGTGGAATTGTGGGATGCCAACTTTCAAATGCAAACTGAAGAACAGACCACCAATATATGGCACCAGAGTCCCCCTGCCCTGTAGCCATTCCAATGTCCCATTACCTGGCTATTTCACTCCATTTACCATAAACACTAGTGTGTGCATGTATACTGCTTTACTTCTACAATGATTATTTGGATTTTATTTTTACATTTTATAGCACAATGAATGCACAACCACCAATAGATATCTGCTAAACAAAGCAACACTGTCTCACAATGAAAATAAACTTGGCATTAAAACTTCTCTGCCCTTGAAACTCACATTCATTGAAAAAACATTGAAACCATCACCACAAAGAAAATGCATTTGGCCAGTGGTGGATAAAGATTACCTTTGGGCTGTTTTCAAATCATAGGCCCCTTGCACACAAAAAAAAGTATGTGTTCTTTTATGCACCTTCCTGACTTTATTAAATTATATTCCTTGTATAATACAGCACACTTGTTAGATTTAAGTCAGAGCATGTCTTAAATTTATTGTTTGAACATTTTTTCAGTAGACAATGAAACAAAATGCATGAACCAATAATGACAAAACTGACCAATTTAGAACATTTCCATCATAAAAGTATACACACACACACACACACACACACACACACACACACACACCCTACAAAAATAATTTCCTTGCCTAATGCCCTGGTGTAATTAGCCAGATAGACATGCAATCTCACACACATGGTTATTCAAGACCACTCATATCCCTGTACACATGCACATGCTTTATTTTACCTTATATTGCATGAAATGCAGTCTCCCTATTGGCTATTACAGGGCAAATACTGCATCTTGGTTGTATTCTTTATTGTGGCAGAGCATGCTAATTTACTCAGCTGAATGATTCCATGCATACCATCCTTCCCACAAACATTTGTATGAGGCAGCACATGGCTAATTAGCATTAGCCTTTACCCTGGAATGTCTTATTAACATTTAGTACAATTTGAAAATGAAAATTGTATCACAGAGGACTAAAACATAGAGAAAATAACAGTTTGTGTAACATTAATGCAAGTGAAGGCCCATATAGAAAGAACAAAAGTTAATTACTGCTCCGAAATAGCTTAAGCCCTGCTCTGAAATACCTTAAAAGCAGCTATACAGCAGAGAGAAAATACAGACAAGATATCCGAAAATACGAGCTAGCTAATTATTCAAACAAGAGCTCTTAGAGAGACACACAGGAAATACCTTAAAGCTTAAGCTACACCAGCAGCATAGAAAATGCAGATGATATGCTCCTTAAAGCTTAGCTCAATACAGACAATAATAATGGCTCTACCTAGCTAATTATTCAAACGACAGCTCTGCACACTGCACTGTCTTAGAAAGACACACAGGAACAAGTACCTTAAAGCTTAAGCTACATGGCAGCAGAGAAAATACAGATAACTGCTGTGACATACCTTAAAGCTTAAGCTCAAGTCAGTACAGACGACAACTGCTCTACCTAATTATTCAAATGACAGCTCTGCACACTGCACTGTCTTACAGACACACGGAAAATACCTTAAAGCTTGAGTTACAGTGACAGCACAGCAGAGAAAATACAGACGATAGCTTCTGCTCCAAATTAAGCTGCACAGCAGATAATTACAGAAAATACACAGAGCTATCCAAAAATAAATACCTGGACTAAGCTGATTTCATGAGCTAGCGAATTATTCAAATGAAAGCTCAGAGTCTGCCTGCTGCACTTAGACAGAGAAGACGATAACTACTCTAAAAATACCTTAAAGCTCATTTGCCATGAACTAATTCCACTCTGGAAATATTCACTCTGCAGTACTATACCCATGCTGTACTTCCCACTCGCAGACAGCTGGAAATCCAAATTCATTCAAACAGTAGCAATGCGTGTACGTGAGCCCTTGAGCTCAATTCCGACAGGCAGTCAGAGCTGACGTCATCGTGCACGTGATGACGTCAGCTCAAATACGAAAGAAAAAAAAAACATTTAAAAAACTGGGAAAAATCGTAAATGAAGGGGTGCCACTCGGGAATCATGGCACCCCATTACTTAGACCCCAAAACTCGGTAAAAAACGAGTAATTTGGTACTGTTGGGAGGTATGCTCCAAACTGCCAGAGAATTCAGAGTCACCTGATTACATACTAGTGAAAGTAGCTAATGGACAGCTGTATCGGGAGCCCCTCTCCCATAATATTACAATAACTGATCCTGTTTCAGGATTGACCCAGAAAAGTAAAATTGTTGTTTCTGCAAAATGCCCAGTAAACCTCTTGGGCAGAGACCTTATGCAGCTATTTGGTATAGCAGTAGTTCCGACTATCCAGGGTATGGAAACACAGTGACAAATTAATACCTTTGCAGTGCAATCAGAGGGTGAAATGTTTTATTGGTACAGCCATGACTTGGTTACGACTGGTCCAGAGGCAGTGACCGAAGAGTTGATGAACGTAGCCATCAGCAAGTCCCCCTCCCTTGACATTGACAAACAACATTTGTTGCACTGTACTCTGTATTATTGTAATACACCAGGACCTGATAAGGAATATGAGCAAGAATTGTTTAGAAATCGTGCGAACAGATTGATATTACATAATCTGTACTGGGACATGAAAGGGAACAGTGTAGCCAGCTGTTCATTGCCCCAGGAGTTCTTTGCACTCTATAAATCTAATTGATTACCACATGTTAGCTTAACTAAGGACAAGAATGTAAAATGGGTAGACCTAGGAGAAAAAGTCACGAGATGGGAAAAGCAGACAGAGTTAGAACTGTCAGAACAAGGAATACAAAGGCAGAAGTTGAATTGGATGACTCAGACCCACCCAGCCATGCACTTGCAGTCTAGCAAGGACATCTGATTAGCACTCCTATTAAAGGAGGAAGAGAATGCCTTACAGAATATACCAGAAACTCTTTGGTCAACAGGAAAGTCAGATATAGGACTTATTCGTACAGCGGGACCAGTTACTATCATGCCAAACTCAGCATTTAGACCACAGAAAAGACAGTATCCCTTAAGAAAAGATGCAGAGGTAGGAATCAAACCTATTATAGCAGCTTTACTTAAGGAAGGGGTGCTGGTGGAATCTCCTGATTCACCATGTAACACACCTTTATTTCCTGTTAAGAAAGCAAATGGAGAGTGGCGTATGGTCCAAGATTTACAAGCTGTAAATGATGCAGTAATACCAAGGGCACCTACGGTGCCAGACCCACACACCCTATTGAATGATTTAAAACCTCAACAGAAATATTTTTCTGTGGTAGATATCAGCAATGCGTTCTTTTCGATACCGATACACCCTGACAGCCAATATTGGTTTGCATTCACATTTCAGGGGAAAAGGTATACATATACGTGACTACAACAGGGATATTGTGAAAGTCAGACAATATTCTCACAAGAAATGGCAAGCAACTTGATGGGATTTACCCCACAAAGAGGTAGTTAGATTTTACTTTATGTTGATGATATCCTGCTGGCGGCCCCCACCCAGCAAGATTGCAAAGAAGATACCATAGCGCTATTACAATTTTTAGCCACTGAAGGACATAAAGTAAACAAAAATAAACTGCAGCTTTGGAAAAAAACAAGTTAAATACCTAGGATATGGAATATCCAAAGAGGGCAGGACATTAGATGAGGACAGAAAAGTAGCATTTTTACAAGCAACAAAACCCACTACCGAGAAGGAAATGATGTCCTTCCTGGGTACGACTAATTTTTGCCGAAGCTGGATTCCAAACTACGCCTTGGAATCTGCACCGCTGACTAACTTGATATATAAAAAGCCTATGGCAGCACAGGGTTTGTTACAATGGACACCAGAAGCAGAATCTGCTTTCTGCAAACTGAAACAGTTAATAGCATCCTCATTAGTTTTGGGCTTGCCAAACTATCATAAACGTTTTTTCCAAACTGTAGATTGTAAGCAAGGTTATATGACATCAGTGTTAACACAGCAGCATGGGGACAAGCAATGCCCTATTGCTTATTATTCATCACAACTAGACCCAGTGGCACGGTCTTTACCCCACTGTGTATAAGCAGTAGTTGCAGCTGCAATGGCAGTACAGGCTTCAGCCTCAGTAGTTTTGTTCCACCCTCTCACATTGAGAGTGCCTCATGCAGTCGCAATTATTTTACTGCAAGAGAAAGTAGCATATCTTTCCCCTACTAGGCATCTTTCCTGTATGACTATATTGTTGAGCCAACCTCATATGACAATTGAACGATGCATGACTTTGAACCCTTCTACCTTGCTCCCAACCCCTGCAGATGGCACACTGCACAGCTGCCTGCAGGCGATTGAGCAAAAGACACTGCCTAGAAAAGATCTTACGGATGTCCCCTTGGATAATGCCAAGGTGACATACTACGTGGATGGCTCGTGCAAAAGGGGTCCGGCAGGACAGAACCTAGTAGGATATGCAGTAGTTTCTGATACTGAGATTATAGAAGCGAAACCCTTACCACACAATTTATCTGCACAGGCAGAAGAATTGATTGCCTTGACACGGGCATGTACCTTAGCAAAGGGTAAATGTGTGAACATTTTTACTGACAGCCAGTACGCTTTTTCTACTGTACACGTTTTTGCGCAACAGTGGAAAAATCGAGGAATGATAACATCTACTGGCAAACCAATCAATAATGCACAGTTTATTTTAGATCTTTTAGAATCTATTCAGTTACATCAGAAAGTAGCTATTTGTAAATGCACAGCTCATACCAAGCAACAGGATAGGATTTCAAAAGGTAATGCGAGAGCTGATACAGCTGCAAAACAGGCAGCTTCAGAAGTATTTCTTTTGAATGAGGAATTACAACCCTCTGAGATTTTAGACTTAGAAATGTTAAAGACAATGCAGACACTTACTATGCAAGCTGAAAAACAAAGATGGGTAAAACGAGGAGCAATTCTCGAAAAGGGGCTGTACATCTCTAAAGAAGGGAAACCGATATTACCATCTAATTTGTTTAGATATGCAGCTTTGTAGCCATGGGCAATGCCATGTCTCAACACGGGGGATGGTACAGCTGGTAAACCGAGTGTTCACGACATATGGATTCTTAAACTACTCTAAAAAATTTTGTTTAATGTGCCATGTTTGTAACAAACATCATGCACAAGGGGCGTTAAAGCCCAAGCAAGGGAGTTCCCCTACACCACCGTATCCATTTCATACTATCTGTATGGATTTCATAGAATTGAACAAATGTGAAAATAAGAAGTATTGTCTTGTCATTGTAGATATGTTTTCCAGATGGGTGGAAGCCTTTCTGACTAAAAATCCAGATGCGGCTACCATAGCAAAAATTCTCGTTAAAGAAATCATCCCTAGATTCGGCATTCCGGAAAGGATCTACAGTGACAACGGTACACACTTTGTGAACCAAACCATACAAAAGTTAAGTAAACATTTTGGTATTTCTTTAAAAAATCATTGTGCATATCATCCACAATCTGCAGGGTTAGTAGAGAGGCATAATGGGATTTTAAAGAGTAAGCTAAGGAAGTTAATAGAAGAAACACAGAGAAATTGGGTGTACTGTCTGCCCCTGGCACTGTTGAGCATGAGAACTGTTCCAAATGCAAAAGGATTGACTCCTTTTGAAAAACTATTTGGTAGGGCTTATTATATACCTCAGTGGAAACCTCTCATGCCCGCAGACCAGGAAGCCGACTGCACACTAGCAGAGTATATGAGAAATTTGTTGAATTCTAAACATCTGTTGCAGTCAAATTCTGTTTCAGATAAAGAACAAACCAGACCATCAGAAGTGGCAGTGGTTTGGGTGTGGCCAAGGATGAACACAGGATAGCAGCAGATTTCTTCAGCTCCACCAATTTCACAGCACTGACAGGAAATAATTACTTTAAAAATTAATTTATGAAGTAATTTTCTTTCTAAATACATTTGGAATATCTGTTTCTTGAATAATATCTAAAAAAGAAAGAAAATTTCAATAATATTCCTGTCAGAAAACACTTTGGAAATTTCTCTGTCAGCACCTCTGTTTGAAATGAGTTCCAGTAAGACAAATTCTCAAGATTCCAGCATCAAGAAAGAGCTTCAGTCTCTGATATCTACAATTCAGCAACTTACTACCAAAATGGACAAACTGGATACTAAAATTGATAACTTCATAGAAAACTACAAAACAAATAGATTTGTTACATCTAGACTTGCAACAACAGAAGACTCAGATTACAGGCATAGAAGAGACTGTAAATGACATGGAGAATAGAATCCAAGAAGAAGAAATCAACATTGAGTTTTTGCTGAAACAGAACACACATCTACAAACTAAACTTGATGACCTGGAAAATAGATCTAGGCGCAATAATATTAGGATTTTTGGACTGCCAGAAAATATAGAAGGTAACAATATTACTTCTTTTTTAAATACATGGCTCCCCAAAACTTTAGACTTGCCATAAGCATTTTCTTTTGGTATTGAAAGAGCCCATAGATCCATATCTAATTTTAACTCAAACAAAAAGTATCCTAGATCAGTTATAGTTAGATTTCTATCATCCTATGACAAAGAGATGGTACTTAAATCTGCATGGGCTAAAGCACCTGTTAAAATTAATGAGGCAACTGTGCATTTTGACAATGACTATTCTTCTTTGGTAATAACTAAAATAAAAGTTTTTCTGCCATTAATAAGAGAGCTTAAGAAAGCACAGTTTAAAACCTACCTTCTGTTTCCTGCCAAACTAAAAATCTTTCTACCTGATGGCCCTAGAATTTTTGAAGACTTAGACTCTGCATTGCTGTATATCAAAAAAAAAATAAGATTCTGGATAAAATAGAGGAAATGGAATGGGCTAGTCCTTCATTAAAGAGGTTGGCAACAGAAGCTTCTTGGAAGACTTCAGAGAGGAAAAAGAGACTAAAAAACAAATGACTTGTTCTATGTTTTTTTCTTTTTTTCTCTCTCTCTCTTCTTTCTTCACTATTAATCTCTTTAAATACAGTTACTGCATCTCCAGAAAGCCACAAATATTCTGAAAAAGATTTAATCAAAGTTATTTTCTGTGTACAAAGAACTGTTTTCGTTTCATAAATAGTCAAAATATCTGAGGAACAAATAACAAGCTATCAATCAACTTGTTTCTCTTTGTGATAAAGAGACCCAAGGTTAGTAATTTGATACATTTTTTTTTCTTTCTCTCTTCATGTTTTAAATAATGACATTCTTTTTAGATTAAGCATTCAGTAAGGGGTGGGGGAGGGCAGGGAGAGAAGTATGATGAAAATATGATATGTGGAATAATAACTTATTAATTCTTTTTAAAAAAGTATATATGCTGTTTAAATACTGTTGCTAATTATTTTGCCATGATTCTATTGCTTATACTTGTTTATAAATAATCTGTCATGATATAATTACTAATAATTAGAACTAAATAGTAGTAAATAATATGTTTCATATATATCTTTATTAATATAAACAGCAAGTAATATTCCACTGTAGATACTTTTTATAGCTACCTTTTTATCTTTTTCTTTCTTCTCTTACTCTCTTTTTTTTTCTACTCTTTTTTTTCTTCTCTCTCCTTTTCTTTCATATAAGTACATTTACATGCTTTTGATAATACTGATACATGTATATAATAAGATTTGTATAAAAAATTGAATTGGGGCATAAAAAATTAGTTGTATTATATATTAATAACTGTGGGCTTAGTTTCACTGTCATAGAGACTGTAATAACTTGTAAAATACTTTGCGAAGGTTTTACTCTGTTTAGTTTAATTTGTATTGCTAAATGAATGTCAGTCACTTGCATTTATTAAAATTCCCGCCAGAATGTTAAGGAAGACAATTTGGGATGTGGGTTACCTCGTGAATAGTGTCCTCGAGTTGTTTTAAAAGCTTCAACACTCAGAATTCACGCAGAGAAGCTGAATGCAGTCAATTTGAACTTTGACCCCTGAATTCACACTGACACATCGCAGATTCAAGAAGAACACTCTACCAGGAAGTAGAACTGCTGCAAATGCAACTCTGCGATGGAAAATGAACTCTATAACATTTAAATGTGAGTTATTTTTTATAACTACTTACTTATTCATGTTATAATTTATAAAATATGAAAGTTATAATGATTTTAAATGATTCAGTATCCCATAGTAAGCAAGTGTCATATTTTAGAAGGCATAGAAAGTAAAACATATATACATATGTTTTTGAAAGTTTACATGACTGCAACATATTAATGTATGTAAATACTTATGATTTAAACATATATAATACTACAATTCATTTGACTTATCTAACTGACAAGCATAAATATCATTATGATTTTATCTTAGAAGTTGTCATGTGACATATTTTAAAGCAGCAGTTCAGATATACAAAATACAGATGGCTTTCTTCACAATGATTTAAGTATATCTGGGAATTTACATAGCTATGCAGTATGATTTGTAACCATATCTATGAACATAAATATTTTATTTAACTGGCAATAATAAGTATGAGAAAAAAGCTTTGATGCAAGTAATTTAAAGTCTTTTAGAAGCTGTTAACTGCATTTCTATGACAGAAAATAGGAATATCCTAATATATGTAATGTCTGAACCATAACAGCCTAAGTTATTGACTCTAAATGAACATAAGAACTTATTTTTACAAACTTTGAATAAATTAATATGTAGATATGCCCCTTTTTTTTTTTCTTTCTCTCTCTCTTTCACTTCTTTTCTTTCTCTCTCTTCTCGGTCCTCAATATCAAGTTTATTTGAATGCTATTTGATTATAAATGTATTATACTAAATAGATGTACATAGTAGTATGAATTGTTTCTAAAAGTTCCTATTTGTTTATATGATGCTGATTTATCAAATGTTTAGCTTTGTCTTACTAGATAATCTAATTGAAAGAGGTTAACTTTAGTTAATAATAACCAGTATTAAATTGATAAGGTGGCAGCTGAGGTACTGCTGCTTAGGTAGGGGTTAACTTGAGTGGTATGTGCTACTCAAAGTTGGAGTTTTTAACTCCAGGCTGGGTGCAAGGTTTAATCCTTATATTATTTTCTTGTGTTTACTGTTGTTTGTATATAGTTCTGACATCCACAATACATTTTATAAACTCATTGTCACTACAAACAAAAATGAAGCTTATACAAAATCCCATAAGAGTTTCAATAAATACAGCTATATTTAAAGGTACACCTAAAGGAGGAGGTATAACATTACTTATTTTGTTAATTGTTATTCTGATTATAAGTTTTATATGCTTTAAAAATGCCAAATGACTTCTCTAAAAGGAATTTCTTTAAACATTAATGGACTGAATAATCCATGTAAAAGGGCAAGCTTAATGAGATACATTAATTTACATAAGGCCAACTTAGTATTCCTTCAAGAAACACATCTCTTGAAAAAGGATATTGATAAATTAGCCACCAATAAATATACAGTATTAGTTAGTTCAGAGCACACTCAGAAAAAAAGAGGAGTGGCTATTTTATGGAATAAAAGTATACCCATACCTAAAACTATTAAGTCTTATGAAGATGATAAATGAATGTTTTGTATGGTTACAATACAAATTAATGGAAAGACATATACATTAATCAATGTATATTGGATACCAGGAATTGGTATTAATACAGTGAAATACCATCTTAATAAGATCATATCATTCTCTATAGGAGATATTATTTTAGCAGGTGACTTTAATTGTATCCTACATGAAAAAGATACTACTACTATAGGAAAAAGGAAAATTACATCTAATGCAAAAACATTTAAAGGATTTTGTTAATTCTTATCATTTGAATGATGTTAATAATCAGATAGACTCAAAATCATTACCATACACCTTTTTTTCTAACAGATATAAAACCTATTCAAAAATAGATAGAGTCTTTATTTCTAACCAGATGGTAACAGAATTAATTAATTCTAAAATCATTTTGTGTCCTATATCAGATCATAATTCAATTGTCTTTGAGTTCATGATAAAAAATACTTACAATGTTCAGATCAAAAGGATACCAGCATACTTAACTCAACTAAAAGACTATAAAGATTATATACTTTCAGAAGTACAACATTTTTTAGACATAAATAATACTCCTGAAGTCTCCATTGTTTATGTTTGGGATGCTTTAAAATCATATCTATATGGACAAAGTATCAGATGGTATAATAATAAAAGGAAATCTTGAGATAAGGAATTATTAGATATTCAAAGTAAATTAGACTCTTATAAGCATAATAATAAAGAAAATATTATGGACAAAAAAGTCATTGAAGAAATAAACAAACTAAATGAGAAATACAAAGAAATTTTAACTCATAAAGTTAAAATAACTTTAGAGAAATACAAGTTTTTGTCTTACTCAATAAGTCCCAAATACTTACATAGACTTAAAAATAAAACAAAAAGGTTGAATAAGCAAAATCATATTAAAGAAATTTTCTCTAAGGAAAAGAAGAATGTTTCTAGTCTACCAGAAATATTAGATGAATTTAGAAATCACTTTCACAAAATTAATCATAATAACATTAACATGGAACCTAAAGATAAAATAAAGAAATTTATAACTACAAACATGAATAAAAAACTTAATAAACAACAGACTAAATTATTGGATAAAAATATTTCATATACAGAGGTTGTTACACAAATAAACAAGCTTAAATCAAACAAAGCACCAGGTAATGATGGTATTATACCAGAGATATATAAAATTCTTTCTAAAAGTACATACTCATTAATACATAAGGTTTTTATTTTGGCCCAAAATGAGTTAATAACTCCCCCATCTTGGCAATACACATTTATTTCACCAATTTTAAAACCCAATAAAGATCCAACTAGATGCACTTCATATTGACCTATTTCATTACTTAATGTTGATTATAAAATGTTTATGAGTATTTTTGTTGATAGATTGAAGACAATCATCCCAGGCATTATAGATATAGATCAGACAGGCTTCATTGTAAATAGAAATACTTTTGATAATATAAGGAGAACTCTAACATTAATTGATTTTGCAAATAGGAGAAAGAATGATTTAACACTTATTAGTCTCGACATAAGTTCAGCATTTGATTCAGTAAGTTGGGATACTTGTTTATCTTACTGAAGTGCACAAACTTTTCAGATGCATTTGTAAATCTGATTGAACATTTATATAAAGGAGCATTGGCTTACATTAAGATAGGAACATATGTCTCACAAAAATACCCATTTTAAAAGGTACAAAACAAGGGTGTCCACTCTCTTCATTATTATTTACTTTAATAATGGAGCCTTGGGCTAATCTGATCAGAAACAGTACTGATATAGAAGGATTTGATATAGATGAAAATACAACATCTAAAATTCAACTTTTTGCAGATGATGTTCTAATTACATCAGCAGGATCTAATTCTTCTATGCAGTCCCTATTTGATAAAATGATGAATTTTAAAAATATTTCTGGTTTAATGTTCAATGAAGAAAAAACTAAAATACTACCTATATATACACGAACAAATTTTCTCATTAGTGATTTTAGTAAATATATACCCAAGTCAGGTCAGATAACTTACTTAGGTATAATATTAACTAAGGATATCAAATCTATTATACATAATAATTATAATACCTGTCTTCTTAATATACAAAATCTTTTCAATACCTGGAATAATATGTTTTTTACTATGGAAGAGAGACTTACAATTATTAAAATGATAATATTCCCTAAGATATTATACTTAATACAATCAATAATACTCCCACCTACAAAAATAATTATCAAGAAATTGAATACACTAATGTTAAATTTCTTATGGGCACCTAATAGACCTAGGATTGCATTAAAGAAACACACTAATAGCTGGTCTCAAGGGGGGCATTTCTTTTTCAGACTTTAACTTATATACTATCTCTTCTATTATAAAAGTTATTACTTTGTTAATAGATCAGTCATATGTTGCAAAATGGAAAGATTACTGGGAACTAATTAGTATTCACTTCATGAAAATCTCTTTAACACATACAAATATGATTGCAAATAACTCCATGTTATGGTTACTAAAAGAATTTTGTACTTCACCTATTACACCAAAATATATAGTTAGTTATCCATTAAACATTATTATTAGTTATCGTAATTTTATATTCATGCATCCCAAGTATAAGGAATGGAATTTTATTATATTCCCTATAATGTATACACAAGGTATGCTTTTGTCATCCACTTCTGAAAGAACTCATTTAGTCACAGAAAATGATCTAAAGTACTGGTATCAGTTGCTATCTGATAATAAAGTTAAAAATTTAGACTTCTTAAAACAAGAATTTGATCTGAGAGAAACTTGTTGGTTAGAAGTTCAGACCTTTAGACAACATCTTATTAATAAAATTGATTTAATGTCTATAACAGTTAAAGAATCGATTCCAACACTGATTGATTACTTGATATTAAATTTACAACATAAAGTTTCTGATAAAGTTATGCTTTCATACATACATAAAATTATCAGAGAAGAAACTTATTACAGTGTAGATACCTATTGGAATTATTTCACTTCCATTAATGGTGAATCACCAAATCAACAAGATAAACAATATATATTGGAATCTGCCTATAAAACTACTTCTTCCATTATTTGGAGGCTTTTTACTTGGAAATTTTTACATAGATCCTTTTATACACCTTTGACGATTAATAAAATAAATAATAAAGACAGTCTATGTAAAAGATGTAATGTAGAAATTAATGCTGATTGGGCACATATGTTTTATGACTGTATAAAATTGAAAGAATATTGGAAGTCAATCAATGATTTTTTGCAGGCTCTTTTTACAGATAATTTCATTATTTCTAAATCTCTTATATTATTCAACACTCCTGTTCCTCAAAGTGTTAAAAAGGTTAAGCTTCCCTTGTTATGGTCTATTCTAGCAGTGGCCAGAAAAATAACCAGAAATTGGATTTCAGATACTCCTCCTTCGTTTAATGAATTTAAAAATGTTATGACTGTAGTGTGCCATATGGAATTGATGACAATAAAATCAAGAACTACTAGAAAAACATCTTATTATATTATATGGGATACTTTACAAAATCTGTTAAAAAAATCTTAGCTTCAATAGCATGGTATTTTAGTTTAATTAATTGATTTGATTGTAGTGGATGTCTTTGTAAATACTTTGGTTATTTTATTGAATGTTATAAGCATTTCTATTTTAATTACTTGTATAAAATTGTTATAAGATTTATTTTGTATGTTAAAAACAATAAACTTGTTTTAAAAAAAAAAGAAGTGGCAGTGGTTCCAGGTACCTGGATCTGGGTGAAGACAATAAAGAAGAAGAAATGGACGTCACCAAAGTGGGAAGGTCCATATCAAGTGCTTCTGTCAACACCCACTGCAGTCAAGATCGCAGAGCATGCCTCGTGGATCCACCTGACGCACTGCAAACTAGTTAAGAACTTTGAACTGGACAAAAATCTTGTCACATGTCAAGAGCAAAAATGATAGAATCCAGAAAAACAGGAATGCAGAACAACCATTTCCTCAGAAGTATTTCATAATCATCCTGTTAACTGTACTAGTGACAATAATCTTTTTGTTGTGGCCATTCCTTTTTCCAGCCACACAAACTGAACTGAATAAACGTGAAGCGTTATAGGTTCATAGGTTCATAGGTTCATACTAGGCTATCTGCCCTAGGGCATTTATAAGCCTAGCCAGAGTGTGTGTGGCTTTCACCACCCCTTAGGATGAGAATACTATACCCATTAGTTTGCTGTGCCTATGTCCAGCAGTGACACAGAGATGATTCCCGGGGTAAACCTACGATCTCCCATCCACTCATCAAGATTTCTCTTGAACAGAGTCAGTGAGGGGCTCTGCCTCACATGGACTGGGATTCTGTTCCATAGTGTAGGGAGTCTCTGGGTGATGAATCTGTCCCTCCAGCACGTCCTATTTATATCCGTGTTGAGGTTTAAGTCTCTTGCTCTCGTGGCTCTGGTGGATTTGGATTTTTTGATGTGGAGCATGTCCATTAATTCCGGGTTGGATATGGCCTTGTATGTCAGGCACAGATCACCTCTGAGCAGACGGTATGCGACTGAATAGAGCTGGAGTTTCTTCAGTCGGGCATCGTATGACATATGTTTGAGCCCCTTTATCCTTTTGGTGAGGAACTTTTGGGGTCTTTCCAACTGCTGCAGGTGTCAGGTAAGGTACATTCCGAATGGGGCGTTGTACTCAATTATTGGTCTGATAAGTGAAGAGTACAGGGGTATAATGACCTCTCCTGATCTGGATGTGAATCCCTTCATGATCAGGTGGGCAATGTAGAAGGTCTTCCTAACCACTTTGGCAATGTGAGTGTCAAAAGAGAGGTTACTGTCAACTTGGGTCCCCAGGTCCCTGATAACTTCTTTGGATTACCACCTATGTGGTAATTAGGGGTTACCTTGTTTTTTCCAAAGGGTATGACTATACATTTTTTGGCACTTAGTTTAAGGCCATGGCTCTGGCACCAGTTATCCATTTCTATGAGACCTCTCTGGAGGATGTCTGTGTCTGATGGAGTGTCAATTATGGTGCCCAGTTTGCAGTCATCTGCAAATTTTGTCAGCCACAATCCCCCTATGTTTGCCTGCACTTCAGAAAAATAAATGCCGAACAAGAGGGGGCCCAGGACTGAGCCCTGTGGACACTGCTCGTGACCAGCTTAGAGTCTGACATGGCACCAGCAACTCTAACCCTGTGTGTTCTGTCCTTGAGCCAGTTTGCAACCCATCTTGTGACATATGGGTTTACATCTAAGCTGGTGAGCTTTTCTATGATGCCCGAGTGGGGTATTGTGTCGAACGCTTTTGCTAGGTCAAGGTAGGCTGTATGAACTGCCTTACCCTCATCAATGGCCTTAGTGACTGTTTCGAAAAAGTCAACCAAGTTCAAGAGGCAGGATCTGCCCTTGACAAAGCCCGATCTGCCCTTGACAAAGCCAAATTGGGTAGGATCCAGTGTCTGTAGGTCCCCAATGTCTTTATTTATGAGTTCCATTATGATCCTCTCCATAGCTTTGCAGACAAGGCTCATCAAGCTTATGGGGTAATTTCCAGGGTCCAGAGGCACCGCCTTTGTGGAGTGGGACCACAGTTGCTGCACGCCATTCTTTGGGTATCCTGTAGTAAGGCTAAGATTAAACAGCAGCCTTATGTGTGGGTTTAGTTCCTCATTGAGTTTGTGTAGCACACAGCCAGGGACACCATTGATGCTGTGTTTTTTGCTTTAGAGAGAGCAGCTCTCACCTGGGCATCTGAGATGTTTCGGAGGCTAGACTCTGGTGGGATAGATATTTCTCCTTTGGGGGGAGAGGGAGGGGAGAAATTTGCACTGAACCTGTCTGCCAGTATGTTGGCAATGTCTGTGGGTTCAGTGATTTTTTTATCATTTTGGACTAATTCTGAGCATATCTGGGAGTTTCCACCCAGGTTTCTAACATAGCTAAAGAAGGCCTTATGATTGTCTTTTGTGTCTTTAGCGATTTTTTTCTCAAAGTTGGCCTTGGATGATTTTATGAGTGATCGTAGTTTTTTGCTAGCAGACAAGTGCAATGCTATTTTACTCACAGACTGGCATCCAAACTTCAACACTTACCAGGCAATTAAATATGTGTATGCTGAGACTTTCAATGTTTCGAATTGCTGGATTTGCACAGCTTTGCCGACAGCATATGGGGAGTTATTAATGACTACAGTCCCCCTAGGGGTCAACGAGACCTGGGAAAACTTGATTTATGATACCTCAACCATTACATCACAAGATAAAATAGCATTGCACTTGTCTGTTCCACAAAAGGGAACTGTGTGTTTTTATAAAAATGATAATGTTCAGGTGGTTTGGAGCAATTGCAATGTGACTGTTCCTTATAAATGTTACACTAAAGCTAACAATGCAGGTTCTTATTGTAATACAAACTATGATTCATTTCTTGAATTGATGCTCAAAACAATTAATGAAGTAAAACATAATTCTGTTCTTTATAAACAACTATCTATAATTGATAGAAAAATGTTTCATGCAGGGCAAGTGTATATTCATAGCAAAGTTACTACTAAAGTAGAGGACTGTTATTTTGTATGTGGCAGAAAGGCATACAAGTGGTTACCTGAGAATTGGTCCGGCAGTTGTTTTTTGGGTTATCTGGTTCCAGCCATACGACACACTGCAGTTTTGCCTCGAGGAAAAATTTGGAATGTCCGAGAAGTCGTCAAGAAACCTAGGAATCCAGTGGGGAAAATTGATGCACGTTGGAAAAACCATCATTCTATAGGCAATGGACTGACACACATGGACTTGAGTGATAGTGTTATATCGTGGGCAGGCATATTACCAGCATATGGAGCAGTGAAATCGATCTGGGAGCTGAGAAAACTCTCAAAACTTCTAGAAGTAATGAGCAATGCAACTTTTTCTGCTCTCGAATTGATGACTGACGAATTGAATGCCATGAGAACTGTAGTGCTTCAAAACTGCATGGCTCTCGACTTCACCCTAGCAGCGAGAGGCGGTACTTGCGCTTTAATCCAGGAGGAGTGCTGTTCATATATTCCTGACCATAAACATGACATAGACAATCACCTTGAGGTAATTCAGCAAGTGTCGGCCATGACCAAACCAGGACCAAACCCACTGACAGACTTTTTCCAGAAATGGTTTGGGGGTGGGGTACTATCCTAACGAACATCCTGATTGCCATTTGTGTAGGAATGCTCCTACTGGGAGTATGTGTTTGCTGTGGCATCCCCTGCATGAAAAGACTGATTAAAGTCTTTATAGACATGTCAGTTTCTGAAACCTTATATCAAAGTACTGAGTTTGAAGAACTGTTAAAGGATTGAAAATGCTTTCATAAGTTTAAACTGAATGACTCTCTTAACTGCAAATCCTAAGTGGGAAGAGGTTAGGGGAAGAAAAAAGCTGTTTATGCTTATTTTGAAAGTAGAATAAAAGTATTAAAAGGGGGGAAATGTCAGAAAAATATGTATTAGTGTATGCATTAGTAATATGCTTAGTGCATTTAAGGCTTAAAAAGGGTTAACACATTTATTCTATTTCACACTGCATAAATCTGTACGAATTGCAGAAACTTTCTAACCTTGTAGTGTCATGAAATATGCACAGCTATAATCTTTGCTTATGCTTTGGAAATTTACAGGAAAGCAGATAATTTCTGCTTGTGTCAGGAAAATAATGAATAGAACAATATCACTTGTATTAATGTTATGAGACTTAGACAAGGTGTTCCGCTTGTGCTGTGAGAAAATACACAGCTGCAGAAGCTATAGATAATTAGAACAAAGACTGCTTGAAAATACGAACTGCAATCAGCATTTGCTTGTGCCTAAGTTAGAGAAGTACCTTGAAATGTAACACATGTACTAGAACTACACAATAGAAGCTTGTAACAGGCTAGGGCCCACCAAGGCTAGGTTGTTTTTCATAAATCCAGTCATGTCAGCAGAAAATCTGAGTAACATCTGCTGTAAAACAATACTGAAAGTCGTGTTTAATTATGTCAGTCATAGAAGGCCATGTCTTGTAGAATACTATAAAAATAGCATACTTCCTGTTAGTGGCTAGGCAAAATCCTGTATTTGCATGTTTTTGTCTCCTTGCAGCAAGTTATTAAATGTGCCTTAACTGAACCTTAAGTGTATTGGTCTTTGAAGTTTTTTCCTTTGACAGTCAGTAAAGTGATATCTGTGGGTAAAGGTGTAAGGTGTGCCACAGGACACTCTCACACATATTGTTCATATCTCTTTCATCCAGATGGCCCACCAACACAACCTAGCATACACAGTGGATGAGGAAGAGGTGATACTTGACAGCCTATTGCAGCTGTACACAATGCTCTTCTCCAGAAGCAGCCAGCACCAGCAGGAGTGGACTGCACTGTGGCAGGAACTTGTTCATCGGGTAAATGACATAGGCATGCATAACCGGACATATGAGCAGGTATGCCATCACTGCAGTGATTTAATTAGACACGTCCAGCGGCATGCATCTGATATCCAAAGACAGCAGTTTCCCACAGGTGGAGGGGTGGCCATTCATCCCCCCCTCACCAGAGTGGAGGAGCTGCTCCTAAGCATGGTGGCTCCTGGACAACAGCTACATCAACCACTGACATGTGTTGTAATGGATTCCGGAGCTACCCAACACATCCACCTGGAGCAAGCAGGTAACATGCCCTATCTTTAGACTACAGTTAACTGTATTGTTAGATTATGTGTGCGTGAGATGTGTACTGTGTGTTTAGCAGTTCCACTGCCTAGTGTTGTGCAATACAGATAGTTTGAATAATATCCCTACACCTGTGACTGTTGACTGTTGTTGTACTGTAGTTTAGCATACCCACTGCAGCAATGCCACAGTTGTGGCCACTTACAAACCCTCTCATATTCTTGTAGGTCCCTCTGGTGTGACGGTAGGGCAGCCGATCCATGCTGGTGAGTGTGTTATACCTGCAATGTTGGTAATGAAATATGCATGTCATAGGTGAGGTGTAGGCCATGTACACATAACACACCTATGCATAATGCATGCCATGCATGTTTGCTGTGAGACATTGCACAGCTCAGTAATGTCAGTAGCTGCCTCAATGACATGCAATACACAGAGCATGACACACAGTTGTGGCAACCCCGTACTGCACATTAGATAGGCATAGTTGCAACACCTGTACACAACATAACACATTTATCACATGCAGTACACAAAGTCATGCTACATATGGCATAACCACACACCCGCTGTAAGGTCACACTCCAGTATCCCACATGTCATCCACACACACATGATGTACCTCAGGGGTAGAGGCCTATCATGGGGCTGTGCAACACTCTTCAACACATAACACATTCATGTTAAGCAATGCTCCCTACTGGGCACCTCATACACCCATGTAAAAAGTGGCTGTGTAATAGTGACTGTATCCACAGCACTGCAGTTCAGGTACAGCATGCTAGGCGGTGGTCTGTCACACAGTTGTAGCTGTGAGTGACCACAAGATGCATGATGATGATGATGGCACATGGTACTACACCCCATCCGGTTACAGTGACCACAGTACTACACATAGCAGTCTTTGCTGTGCACCTCATTGTTCTGTGTGTGCAAACATATGCACCTATACACACCATGCATAGCATGTTGTGTGTGTGCTTACATATGCTAGTATACACATTTTGCACATCAGTCGCCATCTGTACAAAGAGTCACATATATGTCCTGGAATACTATTGGGTGTATAGGTCACATGACACACATTGGGTATGTGTGGTGTTTAATGTTGCAGTTGTGTAGCATGCCATGTCATGGCTGGCACTGACATATCTGCAATATGTCCCACACTCACCATAACCACTGTACAATGTCCATGTCAAGCATTGGGATTCCTTCACGTCTACATGCACCACTCATCCCATGTCTGTACATTGCATGCATTTGCTACACCTGTGCCCACTATTATGTGCTATGGACACAGACACTGTCATCAGACATGGCAATCTATGTGTCACACAGATAACTCATACAGCCATGGTATGTATACCATTGAGTGCTGGTGCACATGACATTGCAGAGCAGATAATACTTGCACAGCAATATTGTGTCCATGTACACATTGTGTTCCAGGGTGTACCCAATCACTGAACAACTACACACATGCATCAAAGCCATGCATAATGTCATTAGATAGGGCTGGCTACACTTGCACTGCGTGGTCTTGAGCAACACATATTCTGCATGCTGACACATGTGTGGTGACTGTTTGCCTTGTGATACTGTCACCCACCATCACCCACTATTGTGTATGTGTTGGATTGCTGGTGTGTGTGTGTGTGCATGCTGTGGTGAGCAGTTTATTTCTGTGCATGTGTGCATGTGTGCATGTGTTCATGTGTCCATGTGTTCATGTGTGCATGTGTCCATATTTCCATGTGTGCATGTGTGCATATGTTCAAGTGTTCATGTGTCCATGTGTTCATGTGTCCATGTGTGCATGTGTGCATGAGTGCATGTGTGCATGTGTGCATGTGTCCATGTGTGCATGTGTCCATGTGTGCATGTGTGCATGTGTGCATGTGTGCATGTGTGCATGTGTGCTAACATCATGTACAGATTGTAAAGTGTGTTCCCTGATTTCCTTCCACAGGTGCTGAGTTAGGGGTGGTTGAATGCAGCAGGGAACCTGATGTCACCGCCACTAATAGTGGAGATGATTAGACATGTATTGTGGCACAGGAAGGTCTGACAGGGTCTGTTGTTGGTCCCCTAATCGACAGTACACAGTAGTCAACCCCATTTATGCACACACCCATACTGCCAATACATCCCTCGTCACCAATGGCCTTGGCTGAGGGACAGCATACAGTTGGCATTGACCAGGAGAGTGTGGTACCTATGGCACGTGCATCCCCTCACAGCAGCCATAGCTGGATTACTGGAATGGTATCACATAGGCAGATGTCCAGGGGTTCTCAGGGGAGCACCACTGGTCATATTGCCCCTGGCAGACGTGTCCCCAGAGGTATTACAACCTCCAGTATGTTCCAGGCTGTAATGCAGGCACATATGGAACGGTACACCTGACAGGGACTAAGGGCACAGAGGGCCCATCACACTGCTATCAATGACAGCATCCGTGACCTTGCCGGTGCCATCCGGAATTACACCGAGGTCATTGATAGCTGTTGGAGGGAGACATTAGATGTCCTCCATGATGTGTTAGCCATGAGCCAGGACCGACCGGATGGATGAGAAGCCGACGCGGATGCATGCCAGCAACTGCATCAGCTGGCAGTCGTCACGGATGGACCATGGATCACAGCCACTCCCGTAGTGGCACTAATAGCCCTAGCAATGCTGGGGCTGGCCTGTCCATTGACCATCCTACTAGACCACATGCATGTGGCACTGGCCAGTCCCAGCAGGGACATGGGTCCAGTCATCATACCACTGCCTCTGATGATAGCACCCAGTCATGGTTGGTACCCGATACTGCCAGTAGCACCCATGCTAGGCACAGGTACCATATCCGTGGCCGGAGACAGTGATCTGTACGGCCTAGCAGGTACAGTCTGTGGCTGTCCCACAACCGTCCGTATATGGCAGCCATATGGTGGAGATGTGTGCATGCAGACACACACACATTTCCATACAACTAGGGCTCACACATACACACACACATTACATCAACATTGGCCCATGCAGTACTGTTGTCCCACACACACACACACACACACACACACACACACACACACACACACACACACACACACACACACACACACACAGACATTATAGCAGTGTAGCAATAGTAGCAAGTTGACAACAGGAAAGTGTAATGATATCCTTGTAGGTATACCTGAGCAGGCATTATGCATCACAGCTGTGATAGTCATTGTAGCATTGTTTACACCAGTGTTAGGTCTGAGTATGCATTGTCCACCCATGTACCACTTGGCTGAAGTGTACAGTGTTGCCAGCATGTGTTAGTGAGTGGACAGTACGTGTGTGATGTGTGCATTACAAATTAGTGGGTGTACATCAGCAAACATGGTGTGTGTGCACTGTCTGCATGTACGTGCATAGTGGACACGTGGGATGTGCGACATACCCTGTTCTACACATTGTTAACATCTCATGGTATCTTTCAATGGCCAGTATGCATTCTACTACAGATATGTACTAACATGGGTACACATGTGTGTATGACATGGGTTGGCACTATGATGTGGGCAATACTGTTGATATCTGTCATTGATCTGCAGTCTGGTAGTATACACCATCTCAACAGCATGACTATCACCAATCATTAAACTCAGTAACAGTTGGATCCTTCCAGTACTATACAATAACAGTAACCAGTGGTATTGACTGCCACACATTCCTGGGACCACACCTGTGTGGCATATAGCCCTCTTAGGTACATGCAAACACACTAGGGATATGTCCATCCACATCTGGAAATGCATGCATTGGCCTACACTGCATTCCCTGGATGGGATGCATATCCTACACAAGGGTATCATACAGACAGATACTTGTTGTCCAATCCATGCTGTATAGCAGTAAGCTGTCTATGGCATATTCATCCACATTTACTATACATACTATCCCAACAGTACCACATAGGTGGTAGCCCTCAACATGTATGTTGGGTACCAATGTGTACAGACAGACACGTGTTATGTCATCTGTCCCTTGTTATCCACATATCCATAGGTATTGTGGGGTCCCTCGGTGTTTCACATAACACATTAAGGGGCCTGCATGCATATCCACAGGGCTGGTGTACACCTATAATGACTGTCCATTATTGCCAGTCTTTGTTGTGTATGAACATGTCTGACATATACCCCGGCAATTACCCTCACTCACAGTACTCTATAGTACATGTCATGGGTGTGGGTGGCAGAGATATCCTTGGCCACGGATCACTACATTGGCCGGGCTTGACACAGACATACATATGTGACCTATGATTTGTGAAGCAGCGGCACAGTCTGTCAAAGGTTACAAATGTATTCATGTCATATGCAGGCTTCACACCTTTGAAACATATGTCATACCGTAGTAAAAGCAAAACCCACACTTCATTGACCAGCTGTGGCACACACACTTAGAGTTTGCGGGACTCAAACCCCTACCTATGTTATGATGCTAAAGAGATACGGATTAATATGGCGCTACATGCATTACTGGGTGGTTTGTGTTCTCCTTGAATATTTGTAGGATGCTGACATCATCAGACTTTCCAAAGAGGGATGTACCTCTTTTAATGTGTTTTCCCAGTCTCCAAAAAGGCTACTCCTCTCAAAGGAAACCACACACATACACACACCGCCCACACACACTTGGTGTTTGCAGGACTCAAACCCCTATCTAACTATGTTATGATGCTTGAGAAATACGCATTAACACAGCACACTATATGCATTATTAGGTGGTTTATGCTCTCCTTGAATATTTGTAGGATGCTGACGTCATCAGCCTTTCCAAAGAGGGATGTACCTCTTTTAATTTGTTTTCCCAGTCTCCAAAAAGGCTACACCTCCCAAAGGAAACCACACACACCCCCACACATACTTGGCATTTGCAGGACTCAAACCCCTACCCAACTATGTTTTGATGCTAGGGATATATGCATTAACATGGCGTGCTATATGCATTACTGGGTGGTTTATGTTCTCCTTGAATATTTGTAGGATGCTGACATCATCAGCCTTTCCAAAGAGGGATGTACCTCTTTTAATGTGTTTTCCCAGTCTCCAAAAAGGCTACACCTCTCAAAGGAAACCACACACATACACACCCCCCCTACACACACACTTGGCATTTGCAGGACTCAAACCTCTACTTAACTATGTTATGATACTGGAGAGATACACATTAACACAACACACTATATGCTTTCCTGGGTGATTTCTGTTCTCCTGGTATATTTGTAGGATGATGGCATCATCAGACTGGACATGGTAATGTGTGTACACATTTTTTTGCAATCCCAGGAATGATCCATGTAGGTCAGCAGGTATCAACAGCTTGTACAGGACCCCGTGAGTCTCACTTTGTGTGATCTATCTGTGGACTCATTGACATCCCTTCATATGTCAACACATATTTATGCACAGATTGTTGGTTTTGTGGATACAACATGTGTCTGTGATGTTGATGAAGACCTGTTGAAAGTCTATGTGGGACATGTGTAGCTCTGTTCCATGATGTATGTCCTGGGTGGCTGCCTTTCAGACGGTGTAGTATGCTTGGGAACCATGATCTGCACATGAACATACCACAGTTGGTAGGGTTGTGTGTTTGTCAGTTTCCAATAGCTCTGTTTATCACGTCTGCCATGATGCACTCCATGGCCTTGCAGATCAGACTTTATAGGCTTACTGGACTATACTTCCCATGGTGTGTTGTGCACCCACATATGTAGGGAGTGCCATATGTTGCTGTAACACATTTGACGGTTCCAGGTCTTGTGGAGTGGGTGAGGCTCAACAGACTGTTCAGGTGCAGGGTCTGTTTGTTCTGTAGTGCATGCATGACACATATTGGGAAACAATGTAATCCAATTGCTGCCATGCTTCTGGCTTAGGGTGGAGCTGTTCAGCCATTCTACATGTGATATCTCCTGGTATGATGTCAGGGACTATCGTCTGTGTGAGGTGGGTATGTATACATGGGCCTGTCTAATAGGATGTTGGCAATGTCAGTAAGGTACAGTTGTCCCTGACTCAGCACATATATGCATGTACATTACTATTTATTACATAGTTGAAGGACATGTCATGATTCTCAGTCTGGACTCCTTCTCAGCTACTCTTTACAAAACACCAACAAACCTGAGCACTAATCCTGGTTATACTCTTTTACACACTTAACACCCTACTGATCCTTTGTGATCAGGCTACAGAGTATGTCATCAGAATACACTGGCATGTCCAGGGATCAGTTTCATGTGTACTCTCCAGTCCAGCTAGTGAATATTGTGGTTATGACACAATGTCACATCTGCCTCATGTACACAGACAACCCTCTCCTCCTCACATCACATTCACATATATGTGGGAGATGTAACAATATTGACATACAGGATGCTGAGCTCTCTCGACCCATGACTGGCATAGTCTATCAGGTGGTGAGGGTGACCACACACACCACATATCAGTCTCACATACACTGATAGAGACAGCACACAAACCAAATTATCACACATACACATATTCGGAGGCTCTACATACATTCTGCCTAAGCAGCAGAGACCTCCAAAGCAGACACACATACAACTGCTACCCCACTACAATGCCCACATGTCACACAGTTCACAATGTCAGTGTGCCACACAGTCACTGCCCTTTGGGCTAAACAACACTCCTGCTACACTTGTTATAGGTGACACTTAATGTCAAACACACTGTCGTCCCACTCACCAGGCCAAACAAGGGAATAGTCACTTTGAGCTGTCTCTCAGGTGCCAGGATCCGCCACATAACACATGCACTCAGGTAACTCCAAAGCAAGTTCAGGACTGGGTCCATCATTGTCCATGCTGGTGCATACAACCTTAGATGTTCCTCCCTGGACCACATGACATGAAACATAGAGGAACTCTGTGATCATGTAGCCCAGCCCAGTATTACCCTGACCTTGTCTAGTATCTTACACTGACCAAGTATGATGTCAGAGTATACCAACACACTGATCACATTTAACAGTTGGCTAACATATTGGTGTTATTCAAAGGGGATACAGTGTCTGTCACCCTGGGGTGACATGCTCGACATGCCACATAGCTTCCCTATGGACAGCTTGCATCTGTCACCCTTGGACTTTTGAATACCGGCTAGGGCACTTGCTGCCACCATACTGCCTTATTTAAGAGGGACTCAAAGGACAGAACCACCTCCATAGACATTACAGAGTACACGACACTGAGGGTAATGCTGCTCAACACCAGATGTATTACCCTCAAATTGCGCCCACTCAGGAATCTCCTCAGTATGGAGGATAGCAATATCTGTGCACTAACATACACATGGTTCAGGCTCCTACATGCACACCAGCACTACCAGGTTGTATTTTGTACCATGCTTTCTGACCACATAACTCAGAATGGCCAACACAAATAGGCCATATACATCACAGATACACATACCTCCGGGTTGGTAGCACTGCACAAAGCATCACAGACCATACATATGCACCTAACATTGTGCAAATCAGCCTTTTGGTTTGTTGCCTGCTACAGACCACACTCCCCGACTCAGCAACCCCACTCAGCTTTCCTGGGAACATTGGACAATATGAAGGTCTCCCCAAACACCATTATATTGGGTGACATCAAATACCCACACATTGACTGTGGATAGTACTCAGGCCACAACACCCTCAAACAACAGTTGCTACTATTTCTAAACTCATATGCTATGGCACAACTGGTCACCACACCCACACGAGGGGACAACATATCAGACATGATCATCACCAACATGGGGACTCTATGTTCCACACCTGCGATATACCCCTCATTGGTAAGGGCAGAACATACTTTATCTCACTGGACATCCATATCCCATCCCCACACCCATCCTGGGTAATGTTGGTGAACTTCCCAAAGGAAAACGTCACACTCCTCCAAACCATGGTGGTATCCTTCAGAGACCCTGGGTCAGTGGTAAGTATGGCTCAGACTGCTGAATCCTTTACATACACATTCTATGGACACCTAGTGGACCACATGGATTGTTACATCCAAAATAACAACTGGATTCATTCCTCGAATGGTAGTGGATCTGTCTGGTTGACCCCAGCCATTCATACGCTTTACAACAAATGGAGGAAGCTACTACATGATAGAGCACAATCCCAGACAGGGAAGGCATCTGTGATCTGTACTAGCAGACAGCTACAACCACTCGGGTAATTATGTCAGGCATGCTTCTAATGGACAATTGCACCAGACACATCAGACACTCACAAGGCCTTCTTCAGTTAATTCAGGTACCTGGCTGGACACTCACTGATATGCTGTGTGTTACTGCATACTGACTAAACATACCCTGAACCCACTGACATTGCCATCATCCTGGCAAACAGGTTCAGTGCAGATGTGTCCCCCCATCCCCCCTAAAGTGGTACTGTCCATACCAACAGAGTGTAACCTCCCAGACATCACGAGTAAACAGGTGAGTGCTGCCCTCCTCACAGCGGACAACACAGCATCAATGGGACCAGACGGTGTCCCGGCCTGTGTCGTACACAGCCTTCATGGCAGACATAACACTCACATTACGTTACTGTTCAACATAAGAGTTACTGCAGGATATGTACCCACGGAATGGCATACAGCGATACTGGTCCCACTCCACTGAATACTGCCACAACAGACCACAGGCAATATTGGCCTAAAAGGCTAATTAGCCTGTTCTGCAAAGCTATGGGGTGTATTGTAATGGGACTCATGCACATAGACACGGGAAACCTACAGACACTGGGTCCTACACATTACAGCATTGTTGTGGGCAGATCTTGCCTGTTGGACCTGTTCATATTCTTTCAACAGTTACCAGGTCCATCAGTGTTGGGATGGTTGTCCACACAGCCTGTCTGGACCTTGCACAACCCTTCAACAGAATATCCCACTTGGCCATTATGCATAGGCTCACTAGAATCAATAGTGACACATATCTGACATGATGGATTGCTACCTGGATCAGGGATAGCACCCACATGCTCAGTGTTGCAGGTGCCATGTCTGATTATGCACCAATTACACATGGCATCCCACAAGGCTCAGTCCTGGGACCTCTCTTGTTCAGTATATATTTGTGTGATGTACAGGCTATCACAGGAGGGATATGGCTGCCCATGTTTGCAGATGACTGCAAACTGGGTGCCATAATCAGCTCTCCTGCTAGCACATGCATACTCATACAGGGTCTCACAGAGATAGGTTGACTGGTGCCTGAGCCATGGCCCATGGCTACATGCCATTAGTTGCATAGTCATCCCCTTTGAGGATGACAAGATGCCCACACATTACCACATAGGTTGTAATCCATTACATACAGTAGTGGTTGTTACGGGTTTGGGGACATGACCTGTTCGTACTCTCGCCTTTGACAATCCTATTGCCATAGTGGTTAGACAGTACATCTACATAGCCCACCATATCCCACATGGTTTCACATGTTGATCAAGTGTGGTCATTGTGCCCCTATACTCTTCACGACCATGCTTGGTTACTATGCCACATTTGGGATGTACCTTATCTGACACCTGCAGCAACTGTAATGGCCACAAATGTTACTCATCGAGCAGATGTAGGGACTCACACAGATGCCCTGCACAGCTCCAATACAGTAACTCCAACTCTACTCAGTCACTTACCACCTACATGGATGTGTTGTGTGCCTGTAGTTGCAGGCAATATCTGACCCAGACTTACTGGACATGCTCCACCTCAGGGTTTCCGACTCCCTTGGAGCTACACACTCCAGGGACATATACCTCAGAACTGATGTTAAAAGGACATGCTGGGGGGACATAATAATTATCAAAAAGCCTCCACTCACTCCGGAGTGTAGTCCCAGTTTTGCATAGGCAGAGCCACCCACTGACCACCTACAGGTGACATCTTGACATGTGGATGGGTGATCACATGTTTACCCATGGGATATCTTCTGGGTCCCTGCTAGACAGATGCACAATACACTGAACGTGAATGGGCTATCTTGTGTGACCTACTATTCAGAGGCACAGTGTTCTGATTTGACTGGGTTGCAGAAGCCAAACACACTCTGGCTATGCTTGTACATGCCCTAGGAAAGATAGCCTAGTATCAACCTCTGAACCTATGATAATTTTCATGATGCACAATGTTTATTGCTGATACTGTTTGCAGGTTTTTATCATCTTTGCTTTCAAACTTTCTATGAACCGCTTAGGTATCTGCAGAACATATTTGCTTATGGCAGGGTTCCACTATATTATATGCGTGTCTGTTGTCATATAAGTGTATGCACAAGGCAGATTGCTGGGTAGTGAGAGGTTCCTGGGTTAACACATGCAACTGCCTGCTATGTGTGGCCCAATGCTGTACTCCAACATGGCCTAAGTGTGTGAGCATGCCCAGTTCAGACTGTCAGTGTTCTGTTGCCTGACATTTGTCTCATGTATTCAAGCATGAGTGAGCATGCCCAGTGTGACCTTTCAGTATGTTGCTGTCTGAGGTCCACTACATTTGTTGATGTATGTCTACATGTCCAGTATTAACATTTGTACTGTGTGTGTTGAAAGTCAGGTTCTATTCTTACTGCAGGACTCACCTTTGTGTCATAACTCGAAAGGGATTATGCTGTGCCTGCAGGGTTTCTGTGAAATACTTTGCATAGACTTATCGACAATTCTTCATACAGGCTAACCACTGCAATACTGTCATGGTTTAGTAGTTCAGTACTATGACTATAGTGCACAGTATCCTGGGTTCGAGGCCCATCGCCACTTATATTTTCATACTGAGCAGACCAGACTGCTTAGGGGCCAGTAGAGCAAATATGAGCATGTTGGCTTTTGTTCAGCTATGCCCAACGTAGACCAGGCTTGTCCAACATTGCTCAACATTAACCAACATTACAGAACATTGCCCAATATTGCTCAACATTGACCACAGTTGTGCTAGTGTTAGTGTGTGCAATTGCTTTACATATACTAAATGGTGGTGAAAGCTGTTTAGCACTGCTTTATATTGCTTAACACATGGCAATCATGCCTCAGGTGGTGCTGCAGGGCTGCCTATGTTGGATGCACATAATGTCCTCCCTATACATGTTTGGAAACAGGTAGTGTCAAGTTAGGCATCCATTTTACTATTTGTGCGTGTCAGAGAGAGGTATCATTTCCAGGGTTCCTACTGAGCTAGTGTATGTGCTATGCGTTGCCTCTTTGCCAAGGCCAAAGCATACTGGGCATGCCTCCTTCTGCCTACTGGGGCAGGCTCAGGTTGTTCGTCCTCTGAGTCACGCTCTGCCTATGATGGCCTTGGCAATGGTGGGGGGCTGGTTGGCCCAGGCCTATGCTGGTCCTGCTGCAGCTGTTTTTGCAGGATCATATTATGTAGCATAGCACATACCATGACAATTTGAGTACATGTAGTTGGTGAGTACAGCAAGGCTCCACCAGATGTGTCCAGGCACTGGAACCATGACTTGAGCAGCCCAAACACATGCTTGATTACATTTCGTGTTTGTGCGTCTGCCTCATTATGGCATTCCTGTTCTGGTGTGTGTGTATAGCCAGCATCCCCCACTAGGTGACCATGTGGGATGTCCTCATTGGCAAATGTCTGGTACAGCTGCATCAGATGCCAGATATGGGAATCATGGTAGCTTCCAGGGCAGCCAGCACACACATTCAGTATTATGCCCTGGGCATCACACACGACCTGGCAGTTGATGGAGGGGAAGCCCTTGCGGTTGAAGTAGACACTACCTCGCTCACCAGCTGGTGCTTTGATGCATATGTGCGTGCAGTCCATTGCACCCACTACCTCAGGGTATTCCGCTATTTGCTGGAAGAGATGCATATTGCTAGCCAATACCTCATGGGAAATGGGGAAATATACATGATCACCAACATGTGCTGACATGGAATCCAGGAACTGGTGCAGTACCCTGGATGCTGATGCCTGTGATATCCCCATCATATCACCAGTTGGTCTCTGGAAGGTACCTGTTGCTAATATTCTTAGGCCAACACATACCTTAGTTTCCACTGGGATGGGTTCCCCTCTGTTGGTTCTGTGTGTGAGGCGTGGCCTGCATAGCTCAACAATATGCTGCAAGAAGTCTCTGTCCACTCTATAGTGCTCCACTATCTCCAGCTCATGTAGCCCCTGGTAGATAACCCTGGGCCTGTACACTCTTCTCCGTCACCTCACTGTGGGTTGTCCAGCAGCATTTGCATTATCACCACCTTCAGCATGTTGCATATGTCACCTTATAACAGCAATTGCAGCCCCTAACATTTTTTGTCTCAGTGAAGCTTTTTCAGTTTTCACTTCTATTAGCTTACTGCAGTGTTGCAGTGTCTCTTGAGAGAAACATAATGGACTCTTGTTTGCAGAGTTTTAAGTGCTTGGCTGGGCTAGTGTTCTGCCTGGGTAATTGCCTGATTCTGATTGTTTTCACCTGCTAGCTCTGCTAGTACTCCCTGGTAACTTCCACTATTTGGTGTGCTTCCTTTTTCCTTTCTGTTTCCTCGGGGGGGGGCACCATGCACACAAGCGCAAACACGCGCACAGCAGCTAACATGTGTGCACACATGCTTACATGGACTAAAACCCGCTTATTGTTAAAACGCACGCACACTGGCGCAAACGCGCTTACAACTGTTTACACAGTCTTACATATGCTTACTCATGCCTACACGCGTGCACACATGCTTACACGAGTGCACACTGTCTTACTCGGGTTTACTGGCACGCACACGTGAGCATGCATGCTCAGCAAGAAACTTTGGTGTTATCCATGGCATACACCTTCCATTTCTTGACTTTACCTGGCCTATCTGTTGACACACCTCTTTCACTATTATGTAAATGTAAGCTGACACATGTCACTGCTCCAATGAGCATCACTCTATTCATACATACCCCCCTCGTGATGTCACCTATATTCTACTCTGTTACTCCCCTTATCCTACTCCTACACTCCACTGACTGTGCTCATTTGCTATGTAAACTTGCAATTCACTATCCTAACTCTCATTTTCTTAGGATTGCGTACTAATGCTTAGTTACATCTCTTAGACTGAGCTTCCCCCCTTAGCAACCTCTACTCGGTGGCCATGTGGTCTTCAGCCTGCCATTCCCTTGCATTGTAAATTCCTTTTAGCTATAAAATCCACATTTGTGGATCTTAATTATTAATTTTCTGCTTTTTAGGGTGCAGCGTGTTTACGCGGTGCTGCGCTATGGTTAAACCCCAGAGATCGGGATAAAAAAGAAAAAGTTATTTTATTTTTAATTTGCATCCCTTCCTGTTGCCAATGGCCGTATTTTTGGCCATTGGCATGCTTCCTCCTGTACATGCGTGCTTTATTTCCAGCTGACACAGCTCCGTTTTGCTATTTGCAGAACCATACTCGGTTATCAACTGAGTACGTTTCTACAAGTAACACTACTCCTACTCGGACAGGTTCGGGTTTCCTGGATCGCAAATTTACCTCATTTGCATAGCTTTTGCCTGCAATTGAGGTAATTTGCATATCCCAGCCCTGTCCGTGTAGGACTAGTTTAGAGAGCTCAGTTGCACTCCCCTACCAGCTGTTCCTGGATCGCTCGGCGGACATGTTGGCTGCATGGAGTCTTACTTTACTCTAAGACTCCATGCAAGCCTTCGTGAATCTGGCCCTTACTCTTCTAAGTGAATATACTAACCCTGAGGTTACTGCAGCTTCTTACTCTAATAACATTATAATGTTATGTTTAGTAACTATTCGAGTGTTATTTATGAAATTCTGCATTTTCAGCATTTTCAGTGGATTACTAAAGTCTTTGGCTTCAAGAAAATGATTTCAGTATATGCAGATTTGATGAGCATAACTTTATTGAACTGTTATATCACAATCAATAACAGAAAATTTTACATAAATCAAAACTGTTAGAAAATAATAGAAAACAAATTCCAATGATGTCAAGGAGACAACCCTGTGTTCAAGCTCTTCATCAGAGAAAACATTTATAATAAATAGTTTAAGAAAAGGCTTTATTAACTTCAGTTTTATTTTTGAAGAATTTCAAGTTTGACATTAGTATAGCATTTATTTCCTAAGCAGTGAAACCTTTATCAAAGTGAAGCAATGTTATATAATACAAAGTATAAAAAGAAACATAATTACAAAATGCAGAATTATTTACAGTACAAGGACAATGGAAACAATACCAAAAAGCTGTCATTTAAATATTATAAAACTTGCTGCTAGCCCATCAAAAATGTCCCAGAGTACAAACCTATATTTCAAACAGCATCCAAATATATTTCTGTAATTCCATGAAAACAAAACTTAACAAATATCTCAAAGAACCAAGTTGTGGTTCAACACACAAGGGATAGGTCATATTGCTATGCAATGGCGATAGGTGGAATTAAGCAACTCTTAAATGCTTAATTGACGGTATAGAAATATTCCATTACAAAGTCAAAATCTCCAAATGTCATTTGAAAAGAATTTTGGAAAACGTTCAAACATCTCAAAATGATGTTTGGAGGAACCTCTAAAACTCTAGTCCTAACAGACATTGTTAATCTGTAAGGATGCCAATGAGAGGCTACTCAGCAGCAGGTTAGTGTGACAAGCTGTAACAACTGACCACAGTTTGCATCGGGCTAAAATGCCAAGCAGCTCTTAAAGTGACTCCAATTACCCCATTCAAACAACCCACTGACACCACTGAAGTCAAGAGTACACTGCAATGACTGGACCAACAATAATCACAAAAATTAAAAAGAAAACTATAAAACAAATTCAGAGTCCAAATGCTGGAATAATGTACATAAACTGTCCAGGAATCATCCATAAGTAACCATCTACCACCGTATGCAGACCTGCACTATCAACGTGATATTTAAAAGGGTAAAGAAGCAAATAGACCTTTTTGACTAACACAGTAAATAAGCACATTAGGAAAACTTACCTTACATCTAACATTTCCTCACCAATTGCACACCCTCACAAAGAAAACCCACTTTATGGCTGATACTAAAACTTTCCTCAGCTACTAAATACAGGGATCCAGATGACATTGATTAAAAATATGGCTCTTGAGCAAAATTCTGAACTTAAAGCTATAAGCTTGATTCATTCTTCTCATCTTCAAAATCTTTTGAAATTTTCTCTTTTTGAAAACTAACTGCGAAATGGAAATACTACTAGAAAACAAAAAACATTTTTTGAAATAATTGAGATAATCTTTTCAACAAGTAGCACATAAGCTGGTTTATCAGAGAATTGTTAAAGGAGATGTGAGTTCTTTGCTGAAGGACTAACATCATACCAAAACTGCTTTTAAAGACGTTGGGGATAGCAACATTGCAAAACTCCTACAGACCTTCTGTCAGTCAATGTTAGTAAATTTAAATCCTAGGACTCCCCTTTAAAGTTATTGTGTTGTCATCAGCAAGGATGAATTCTATGTACTGTCTAAGCCACTGGACAGATTACTTTGCAGAATCAAATGATTTACCTTAATGGTGACTATTTAGGTACTCTATTAAAGAAAGGGAAAGAATGAAAAGGAATTTATTCTATATTTATATTCTCAGATATAAGAAATCAAAATATCTCTGATATACTCCAAATTTCTCTTTATTCTACAATTTATTTGAGAAAATATACTTTCAGCTTTAGTAGAAGTCATTCTTGCCTTGAAAATACTGGATCATTTTGACTACAGAAGGCACTCTGAACTGTTTCCATTCTGAAGAGAAATACCAGCCTGGATTAAGACATAAATTGCTTTTACTCCCTCATTAAACAAAAACAAGTGAGGAAATCTGTTCTTTTCCTTCCTTTGCAGTATCATTAGACTGTAGTTTTCATATAAGAATTAACAAAAGTTGATTAAATTTATACACTTATGTTACTGAAATGTAAATCTAATTGTCTGCCTTCATTTTTTTTCTTTATTGTTCTTTTCTATCAATTGTACAAGCATGCAGTTTTAAAATTTGACATAAACAGCTTGTATTCAGACAATGCTGTTTCTTGCATTAATTTCTGTTTTATAATTTATAGGTTTTTACTAAAGGATTATCAATCCAGCCTAGCTGGTTTAAAAATAAATTATCTTTTTCAGTTATTTCTTTAAATATTCTAAATAACATTTAACATTTAAATAAATGTTCTTGCCAACATCCTGGCAGATAGATTCAGTGCAAACTTCATCCCCCTCTCACCCCCAAAAGGGCCCACAACAATTCCGGGAAAGTGTAGTGTCCCAGAAATCACAGGCGCACAGGTAAAACAGCCCTTTCAAAAGCCAAAAGCACAGCATCAGTGGGGCCAGATGGTGTCCCAGGCTGTGTCTTGCATGAACTACAGAACAAACTAACCCCCCACCTAGACACACTGTTCAACCTTAGCCTCTCCACAGGCTACATGCTGATAGAATGGCGCACAGCAATGGTTAGTCCACTCCACAAAGGAGGGGCCAAAACTGACCCTGGTAACTATCACCCCATAAGCCTGACTAGCCTGGTCTGCAAGGCTATGGAGCGCATCATTATGGAATTCATTAACAAAGACATTGGGAACCTCCAAACACTTGACCTGACCCAGTTCGGCTTTGTTAAGGGCAGATCATGCCTACTAAACCTGGTTGACTTCTTCGAGACAGTCACCAAGGCCATAGATGAGGGGAAGTTGGTTCACACAGCCTACCGTGACATCGTCAAGGTTTTTGACACCATTCCCCACTCGAGAATTATAGAAAAACTCACCAGCCTGAACATAAATTCCTGCATCACAAGATGGATTGCCAACTGGCTTACAGACAGAACTCACACAGTAAGAATAGCGGGCTCCAGTTCCGACTCTAAACCAGTCACAAGTGGTGTCCCACAAGGCTCGGTCCTGGGACCCCTACTGTTCAGCATATACTTCTCAAAAGTACAGGCAAACACAGGAGGACTATGGCTAACCAAGTTTGTTGATGACTGCAAACTGGGAGCCATTATTGACTCTCCGGCTGACACGGACATTCTCCAAAAGAGCCTTACTGAGATGGACACCTGGTGTCAAGCTAAATGCCAAAAAATGCATAGTCATCCCATTTGGGAAAAACAAAACACCCATGAATTACCACGTAGGTGGCAACCCCCTTAATACAGAAGAGGTAATAAGAGATCTGAACACAAACCAAGGCAGCTGAATCACCGAGGCTAACACTGAATCTCCAAAGATAAAAGCAATGTTTCTGGCAGATTAATCCACAAGACACATCCAATATCCATTTAAAATGAATTTAATGATTCCATTTAAAAGAAAACAAGAAATAAAAGTCCCTGGATGCTCACAAATGATAAGCGCTTTCAAATTAATCTTCTTCAGATCGTAGAGAAAGTTGGGACTGTCTTGCTTTTATATATAAAATATTTACATTCTATTGGCCATTACCAATTTGCAATTTGCAGTTAGCCAATGATTGCTGCACCTTTCTCATCTCTTTTGAACTTAGAATGTCATGTTTGGTTTACCCCTAAACTGTTCGTATTGACGTTTTTAACTGATATGTAAATTAGCTGGAAAAACAACCATTAAGAAACGAGCAAGGTCCATTGTGGCCAATCAAAGTTAAAAGTGTATTCCTAACACAGCTTGATGCATCCTTCCTCCATTATAGTACGGCAGTAAACTTCTCGCCAATACTTCGTAATGTGAAATTCACTCTTTTTATACTTAAAAAACTTTTAACTTTTGCATTCAGAGGACTTACAAAAAGAAATCTTCTGAGAGGGAAGCTGATCGCAAAGTCATTTTATTATAACTCATACTGCCCGATGTCTTTACAACAATCTGCTTAGCCTGCCATTACAATGGCAACAGTCCTAAAGTCATAATGATATGCTCGATTAACAGCCCTGATGGTACTGTCCTGATCTTAGGTATAAAGTCCAGAATTTGGCACACATACTGAAAAAAGTGATGTTTTCCCCAAACTTGATTGCTGATGATGGCGGGAAGAAATATTTCCCATTGGTATTATGGTGTAAGAGAGATCTGATTCCTCTATTCATTAAAGCTTAAAATAAACTTTTTCCACAGCTTTCAGTTCTGTATGTAATGCATGAATAAATTGGCCAATACCAATGTTACTACTGCTTGCCGTAATAACTGATGTCCAATGATATAACATATTCTAAGCATTTGTCATAGGGCCATAAGAAAAAATGTTTTCCAATCAACAGAAAGGTGGGTGGTACTTGATAAGCATTCCTAATATTGTGCTACTTATCTGTCACTGCTCACTGGTAGCTATAAGATCTCTCTCAAATAAATAGATACAAGTGAATGCTTACTCTGCTTCACTTCATTGCAGCATTCTGCTTACAACAATCTCACCTAAATACTGTTCGTATTCCAAAAAAGCATCATAGACAACTTAAATGCTTTTAAAAAATACGGCTTGAAGCAAACTTTTTCCATGGCTTTCAATTCTATATATAATGCAGGAATAAGCCAATGCCAATGTTACTACTGCTTGCCGTAATAGTTGAAATCCAATGATATAACGTATTCTAAGCATTTGTCATAGGGCCATGAGAAAAATGTTTTCCAATCAACAGAAAGTTGGGTGGTACTTGATAAGCGTTCCTAATAATGTGTTGCTTATCCGTCACTGCTCATCGGTAGTTAGAAGATTTCTTTCAAATGCAAAAATATAAGTGAGTGCTTACTCTGCATCACTTCATTGCAGCATTCTGCCTACAACATTCTCACCAGAGACCTGTTCGCATGCCACTAAAGCATCATAAGCAACTTGAATGCTTTAAGAAACACGTGGTCAGTTTTGGTGAAAATCAGATTATAGAGCTTTCACTTCATAAACAGAGAGCAGTCTCATATTACTCGAAGCCTTGTTGATGTTAAACTTTCATATTTTCCTTTAAATTACTTATAAACTACACCATAAGTATATTCATGCAGAATAAATAGGTACTTGTACAAGTTTTCTTTATATCAAGTTATTATTAGAATATTTCAAACCAAGACAAAATTGCACAGTTAATAAAAGAGAATACAAGTAGAACTTGAAAAAGTGAACTTAACCCCTCAGCAAATAAGTAAGTTGGAAACTTTACAGTTTAACTTAAATGTATATGAATCGAAATTAAAGGAAAATCCTGCATTATATATAGAATTGAAAGCCGTGGAAAACGTTTGCTTCAAGCCGTATTTTTTAAAAGCATTTAAGTTGTCAATGATGCTTTTTTGGAATGCGAACAGTATTTAGGTGAGATTGTTGTAAACAGAATGCTGCAATGAAGTGATGCAGAGTAAGCGTTCACTTATATCTATGCATTTGAGAGAGATCTTATAACTATCGGTGAGCAGTGACGGATAAGTAACACAATATTAGGAATGCTTATCAAGTACCACCCACCTTTCTGTTGATTGGAAAACATTTTTTTCTTATGGCCCTATGACAAACGTTTAGAATATGTTATATCATTGGACATCAGTTATTACGGCAAACAGTAGTAACATTGGTATTGGCCAATTTATTCATGCATTACATACAGAACTGAAAGCTGTGGAAAAAGTTTATTGTAAGCTTTAATGAATAGAGGAATCAGATCTCTCTTACATCATAATACCAATGGGGAATATTTCTTCAGGCCATCATCAGCAATCAAGTTTGGGGAAAACATCACTTTTTTCAGTATGTGTGCCACATTCTGGACTTTATACCTAAGATCAGGACAGTACTATCAGGGCTGTTAATCGAGCATATCATTATGACTTTAGGACTGTTGCCATTGTAATGGCAGGCTAAGCAGATTGTTGTAAAGACACCGGGCAGTATGAGTTATAATAAAATGACTTCGCGATCAGCTTCCCTCTCAGAAGTTTTCTTTTTGTAAGTCCTCTGAACGCAAAGATTTTAAAAGTTTTTTAAGTATAAAAAGAGTGAATTTCACATTATGAAGTATTGGCGAGAAGTTTACTGCCATACTATAACGTAGAAGGATGCATCAAGCTGTGTTAGGAATACACTTCTAACTTTGATTGGCCACAATGGACCTTGCTCTTTTCTTATAGGTTGTTTTTCCAGCTAATTTACATATCAGTTAAAAACGTCAATATGAACAGTTTAGGGGTAAACCAAGCATGACATTCTAAGTTCAACAGAGATGAGAAAGGCGCAGCAATCATTGGCTAACTGCAAATTGCAAATTGGTAATGGCCAATAGAATGTAAATATTTTATATATAAAAGCAAGACTGTCCCAACTTTCTCTACGATCTGAAGAAGATTAATTCAAAAGCGCTTATCGTTTGTGAGCATCCAGGGACTTTTACTTTCTTGTTTTCTTTTAACTGGAATCATTAAATTCATTTTAAATGGATATTGGATGTGTCTTGTGGATTAATCCGCCAGAAACATTGCTTTTATCTTTGGACATTCAGTGTTAGCCTCGATGATTCAGCTGCCTTGGTTTGTGTTCTTATTGCTGAATTGGCAGTTTCACCATAGCAGTTGGAAGATTTCTCTCTCGTAATAAGAGATCTGGGGACACAGGTAGATAGTAATCTCTCCTTTGACAATCATATTACCAAAGTAGTTAGAAAATCCTTCTATGTAGCCCATCTAATTACTAAAGGGTTCGCATCTAGAAATAAAGAGGTTATAGTGCCCCTCCACTCGTCACTCATCAGACCCATCATAGAGTACAATGCCCCATTTGGGATGTACCTCACAAGACACTTTCAAAAGCTGGAAAGACCACAAAAGTACCTCAACAAGAGGATTACTGGCCTCAAACATATGTCCTATGCAGCCCGACTGGAAAATCTCCGGCTGAACTCAGTGGCATATCGCTTACTCAGAGGTGATCTCTGCCTGACTTACAAAGCCATGTCCAACTCAGAATTGATGGACATGCTCTACCTAAAGAAATCCAAGTCACTGCTAGCCAATTGCTCTAGTGAGCTAAACCTCACCACAACAATAAATAGAACATGCTGGAGGGATAGACTCCTGTCACAGAGACTCCCCATGCTTTGGAACAAAATTCCTAACTACATTAGGCAGAGCCCCTCACTAATACTCTTCAAGAGAAACCTTGACGAGTGGATGGGTAACAGAAAATACACCCCTGGGATCACTTTATTGGCTCTTCTTGACAGAGGCTCAGTTAATTAATCAATGGGGCGGTGAAAGCTGACACACTCTGGCTAGGCTTATAAATACCCTCGGGCAGATAGCCTAGTACCTACCTATGAACCTATGAAATAACACTCAAGTATTGATGGTATACATCATTTCACAATATTAGATACATTTTCTGTCCTTGTTCTCCATTTCTACTCAGTCAACATCTTTCCTCACAATGTAGGTATGTATCATATGTTGCCACATTTCTATTTATTCTAGGACTGTGTAGAACAATGCAAAGACCTTGGAAATATGTTACAGGGGTATCAGTTTCATTTAAGTCAGATAAGCTTTTAGTACGCATGCTGAGCCTATACCCTTTAACAAGTATGTATGTAATTTCACTTGTTGATGTTTTGACATACATAACACTGTTTAGATGTATTGTTTAATCCAATGAATATTTACTAGGTGATGTTTTTATATTGTGCTTAGCAGTCTATATTCTTATAATTTGTTCTATACAGCTCGTATACTGTATTACAGTGGTTCTCTATCAGTATACCTCTTACAAATCCTATTTTGTCCTTATATTCATAAACTTTCTTACCATCTCTCTGCTGTTAGAAATAACCCATATTCTCTTGGTTTGACGTACTGTGGTATTTCCTCCATCTCATTGAATAACTATTAATTTTATTGCCTTCATATAATATTACAGTTTAGCAGAGTATTTTTTTCACTTTTCTTTCCTTTCAGAGATTAAGGTCACTACATTCATCCCTGACCATGATACTGCAGGAGCTCTGCCAAAAGACCCAGTTCTCAGAATTTTTTACAGATGATACTGTCATTGTGTAATGTAAGTAAGTTTAACATGAAGAGCCTTGCTGTGCATTAACTTTAACTAGTCAAATATGTGCCTGTCCTGTGCTGGAAACTGGCTGGGATATTCGTCTCAAAGGATAGTCCTTGTACTCTAAGGACTGCTTACTAAGTTGATCACTGTCCTTTCTCTTGACCGATAGATTATATTGTAGATGCCAATTACTTATTCTCCCTAGCTTCCTCGTTTCTGCATTCAGTAAATGAAAGGAAACATATTTTACTTTATGCCTCCATGTTAACTACTCTGAACCAGCTATAAACTGATTGCCCTTTGTAATAATTAACCAGGGTGTGGAAAGCCTGCAATGCTCTCCTACCATACCCCTAATTCCCACCTACAGATTCTACCATTATAATTCCCACATACACATTTCACCTGTGACACCTATTTCCTAACCCTCTCCAAACAACTTTACTACTATCATACAAACACTCCTGTTTCTGTTGTTCTATTTCCCAACTTCCATCTAACATTTAGCATCATTCCCAACAGACTTTCTCCCTCCCATAGTGCTTTACACTATGTACACTCATATTCATAGACCTCCCAAAAATACCTATCCATTATTCTACATTTCAGCTTCTTCATTCCACAAATAAACCCTCACTACTTCCTATCTTAATTCCATCATCATACTCTTTCTTTTCAAACTCCTCTATTTCTTAGTTTTCAGTAACATAAGAGAAGATAAAAGCACAATCTAATATTCTTCCTTCATAGAGAATACTTCTTTCCTGCCTACCTTCTTCTCGCCTTCAGAGTCCACCACCACCAAATATCAAATGGCCCTGCAACTTCTTGCTTCTTTCTTGATTCTTACTCCTCCACTACCTGCCATTAATAAAATACAGATCCCTTTACTTAATGACACTACTCCTGAGCTCATCCTCTGTCTTCGCCTCCTACTGAGCCATCTTGCATTTTACCATGACTCAGTAATAGCTCTCAACATCTCCCCAACTGTGTTCCAACCACCTCTCCATAGTTCTACCCTAAATTCTCCACACATCATATCAAATCTGTTTACTGAGGCTCATCCTCTTTACCCAAAATATAGACTGATTAACTCTATTTCAACTTAAATCAAAATAAACTAGAATCAATAATATCAAATATACTGAAATCTTCATAGGAGGAGACATATTCAAACTAATCCTAGCCTCATGTATCATAGCCAATATCAAAACAATTCCCTTTTATACAATATTCTAACCCAACAATGGCCATCCCTGTAATTTAACTTTTGCTGCCATAAATTTTAGAAGCATAAGAAATAAAATTACAGAATTTCATGCCTGAATTACCAACACAAGCCTGATGTTCTTGCTATAACTGAAACTTGGATTAAACCCAGCATAAATGACTCCAGAAATAAAGCCCCCTGATACACCTGTATCATCTGTAATGACTGTATAAAGAGGAAGGGCGGTAGTATTACTTTAATATTTACCAACAACTACCACATTTCCCCATATAATAAACCAATACCAAAATTTTATTTGGCAGAAAGCATTACTGTCTTTTACATCCCTCCTGGCAACAATACAACTATACTGGAAGAGATCCTACATTGGATATCTGTAACAATTCAAACGTAAAACAGACAGGAACAATTAGAGCAAGCTTGGTAAACAATTCCACAAGTAAAAGTACTACTTGGTGATGCCAACAACCCCCTTGCATCTAGCATGACATTTTACAGTTTCACACAACTAATTAATAACCCCACACACTATAGCAAGGCATCAGATTCATTATTCAACTGGATCTTAGTATCAAACCCTAGCAAATTCACACCGCTGGCACAATGTCAGACTCTCTCTCACTGACCATTTCCCAATCTATACAGCCAGACATCTCATACGTACACTTAAAAAGAATGTTTATAAAACAACATGCAACCTGCCCAGGGAATATTCATTACTGCTCTATCAGTTATTAACTGGAACATCTTAAAATGTATTCACTTAGATGATGCTGTAAATTCATTGAATACAACTTTCCTAAATACCCTAAATGGCCTTACACCTCCTAGTGGGAAGGAATTAAAAACAAATAATGCAGTTTGGCTATCCAGGCGGCCATGGTGGTGCAGCGGTTAGCATTTCTGCCTCACAGCAAGAGGTTCTCCGGTTTGATCCTTGGCTGGGGTGCCTTCTGTGTGGAGTCTGCATGTCCTCCTTGCAGTCACATGGGTTTCATTACAAAGACATGCTGTAGGTGGATTGGACACTCTAAATTGGCCCTAGGTGTGAGTGTGTGCATGTGTGTGTCTTTTGTGGAAGGTTGGGTGCCAGGCTGGCAACTCGACACCGTAAAACTCCACTGCCAGTCATGAGCTGACAGGTGATCTGCTGTAGCAACCCCTAACTGGGAAAAAGCCAAAAGAGGAAGAAGAATGCAATTTGGCTATCCAAAAAAAGTAGATTACTAATGCAGAATAGAGAAAAAGTGTGGAAAGAATGGCAAAAATATAAAGCTCCACAATATCTTGAAAACTCAAGAATGCTTAGCAACTATGCTAACAAGCAAAAAAAAGAATACAAAGAATATATTATAACACATTCAGAACAACAGCAAACACAGCCTAAAAACTTCTGGTCAGCTATTAAATAAATCTTACATCTCAGCCAAAAGTTCAGCCCCAACCCCTCTTCCTATAACTCATCCCTCAAAACTGCAACAGAGTTCAACTCTTATTTCATGGATAGTATAGTGTCCCCAACCAAGGATTCCTCAACAACTAATCCCAACCATGGTGAACAGCCAAATGTCACCACATCCACTTTTATCTTCAAACCTGTGTTCATGTCCTACATAAAATTACTCTTAAATAAACTCAAACCATGCTATACTTCAGCTGATGACCTTCCAAGTGAGCACCTTAAAATAACAGCCAATAACATTGCCTATCCTGTGTAAATTCTTATAAATAGGTCATTCCAGGAATACTACAGTCCCTTTTTCTGGAAAAAAAAATCATACATTATCTTGCTACATACAGTTTAAATACTTGGGATCAACAGTTCAGAGTAATGGTGAGTGTGGATGAGAGGTGAAGAAGAGAGTACAGGCAGGATGGAGTGGGTGGAGAAGTCAGAGCTGGACATGGCAGAGTTATTTTATTTATTTATTTTATTTATTTGAAGTTTGTTTGCCAGGATGGTCCATTGGGCTAAGTGAACCCATTTTCAATGGAGTCCTGGGGAGAAAAGCTCCATAGGTACAATATCAAGTAACAATATATAAAAGTAATACAATAGCATAATGTCAGGAAAAGAATAAAATTAAAATAAAATAAAATAAAATAAAGTAAAAAGAAAATACAATACAATAATGCAATAAAATTAAAGTAAAATACAAAACAATATTGTAATAGTATGTAAGATTGAACAGAAGAGTACATATAAGCATGTGAGAATGTTAATACAGCAGGAATGTGAAGCTTAGTGACAATTCATGTCAATTTATACATTTTTTTTTTTAGGAATGTTAAGGAAGGAAATAGTTAGAAGTAAATGCAGAAGAATATAGACTTAAGAGATTATTTACAATGTGACTGGGGAGGTAAGATAGGAGCTGGGGATGTTATGTAGGATGGTACATGAGCATTCCCAGTGAGAAGAGAAGATAAGTATGGGTGATAAGGAAGTAGCTGGGATGTTATGTAGGATGGGAACATGAGCATTCCCAGAGAGATGATAAATGTGTGTGTAGGAGAGTTTTGAAGATGGGAAGGTTGCTGTTGCTGCGGATATGAGGTGGGAGTGAGTTTCAGAGACTGGCAAGGGAAAATGAGAGTAAGAGTTTGCCTGCTGGACGGGCAGGTTTGTGGAGTTCAATTAGGTTCTGAGTGTTTGGTTCTAAGGGGTCTGTTAGGTTGGTGTATGGTGAAGGTTGAGGTGAGTGAGGGACAGAGTGAGGGCTTGAAAATGAGCTTATGAGCATGAGTTAGTTGAGTGTAGGTAAGGTAGTTAGGGAGCTCTAGCCAGTTTAGTTTATGTAGGGCAGTACAGTGATGGGAGGAGGATCTGTGGCCAGTGGTGAATTTAACGATTTTGTTGTAACAGAAGGAGAGTTTAGTTTTGGTAGAGGATTTTAGGTTGGTTAGAAGTGGGGCCCCATATAGGAGGGAAAGGATTAGATATGTGGTAGAGAGGAGGAGTCTAGTGGATGGAGAGAGGAAGCGAATATGGTGATAGAACATACCAAGTTTTTGGTGTGTTTTTTTAATGTTTGTTTGTATGTGGGAATCAAAACTAAACTGATTGTCAATGAGAGCTCCTAACAGTTTAGCAGAGGAAACGACTTCTATGGATGTGTTGTTGTGACTGGTTATAAGGAAAGAGTTTATGTCGATAGCTATGTTTTTGGATGGGGTGAATATCATGAGTTTGGTTTTTGATGGATTTAGAGCTAGGTGGTTTTCATGCATCCATTTTTCAGTAGTTGAAAAGGCATCCCGAGTTAGTTTTAAAAGGGAGGGAATGGAGTTAGCAGCAGGAATTGTAGAGCCGTCTGCATATTGGACTATTTTAGCATTTGGGATATTGTGGTGGAAGTCGTTAATGAAGATGTTAAACATTAGGGGCCCTAATATGGAACCTTGGGGTACACCAGTGACTGTGTTGAGGAATGAGAAGGTGGTTTTCTTCCATTTAACTGATTGTTGCCTATTGGCAAGGTAACTTGTAAACCAGTTGATACAGGAGGATGAAAGATGTAGGTTGGAGAGTTTGGTCAGGAGTAGGGAGTGGGAGATGGTATCAAATGCCTTAGATAGGTCTAGGAGGAGGGTGGAGACAATTTGGTTAGAATCTCTAGCTTTATTTACAGTTCCAAGGAAGGAGAGTAGTGCAGTAGTGGTGCTATGACCGGGTCTGAAACCATGTTGTGTTGGGGTTAGTAGGTGACTATTGATGAGGTATGGTAGTAGTTGTATGTGAATGCATTTTTCCAGGAGTTTGGAGATGGGAGATAAGATGGCTATGGGCCTAAAGTTAGAGATGTTATTATTGTTACCTCCTTTGTGGAGGGGAATAATGTAGGCTTTTTTCCAAATTTGGGGTACATAACCTTCTTGGATTGACCTATTTATAAGTATACAAATAGGGAATGCGATGGCATCAGCAACTGTTTTTAGGAAGAAGGATGGGATATTATCAGGGGCATTTGAGCAAGGTTTTAATTTGAGAAGGAGTTTTTTTATGGTAGATACAGGTATGGGTTTGAGAGAGAAGAGAGGGCCATGGGAGGAGGAAGAATCTGAGGAGGAAAGGGTGGTGGGAATTTCTGGTTGGTGAGAGGAGTTGTTTGTGAATGATGATGTTAATTTAGATATGGAGTCAATGAAGAAGCTGTTAAATTGGGAGGCTAGGTCGGTATCAGAAGTATTGTGATCAGGGTGTGGGTTTTCTTTATTGCCTGGGTTGAAGAGGGAGGAGATGCTGTCCCAGAATTTTTTTGGGTTGGTCTTGTGATTGTTTTGGAGGGTAATATAGTAGGATTTGCAGTCAGAAGTGATAAGTTTCTTAGCTTTATTGCGGAGTATTTTGTATTTGTTTAGGGTGGCTGGGGTCTTGTATTTATAGTGGTTTTTCAAGGCTTTGTCATGGAGGCGCATGATAGCTAAGGTATTTTTGGTTAGCCATGGGATAGTATTGCTTTTGATTCTTTTTGTTTTTAGGGGTGCCAGGGTGTCTAGAAGGTTCAGGAATGATGTGTTAAAGTAGGAGACAGCTTCATCTAAGGGAAGTGTATTTAGGGGATTCCAGTGAAATTTTTAAGTATGTCTGAGAAGGTGTTGGGATTAAAGTTTTTTAAGGAGCGCACAGAGATGGTGGTATGTGGTAGTAGTAGGGATGGAGAGTGATGGTGGGTGAAAGTAGGAAAGTGGTCACTGAAGGAGTCAGGGAGTGTACTGCTACTGGAGATAAGGTGTGGGTGTGATACCAGAATCCAGTCTAGGGTGCTTCCAGAGGAATGGTCTTTAGATGGTCTGGTTATTGTATCAATTAACTGATGAAAGTTGTAAAGGTTTATATTTAGGAATTTATTTAGGTTTATATTTAGGAACTTAGCCTTGCTCTTGATGTTGTATCTTTGCTTACTTGAAACTCTCTAGTCTGCTCATATTTGTTATATGTATTTTAACTGCTGCTTTAGACAGTATAAATGATTTATTCTGTTTTTGCCTGAACTAACTTCTACTAGAACTGTTGCTGAACTCTGAGCTTTTTTTACATGAAAATGTTAAGTATATTTTATTGTAGTGTTTCTGCCTGAACTATCTTCTATTAGAACTGTTGCTGAACTCTGAGTTTTTTAACATGAAAATGCTAAGTGTGTTTTATAGTAGTGCCTTCTGAAGACTGTGTTTGCTCTTTATCTAAAGTATCTCCTTTCTTCCTTCTCTTCCCAGCAGTATAACCCCCCTGACCACCTTTAGGTCTGGGTTCTTGCATCCCATCCATAACTGCTATTCTCCTCTCCTACTTTAAGGAACAAAAGCTATCCCACCTTGTGGAGCCTACACGTGGAAAGATAAATGAAAGTATGTCCTAGAGCTCCTGCTCGTCTTAATCTTTTTGTATTTTTCTTTCCCAGTGAATTTGTAAAACCCAAAGTCAGCACTGCCAGTAGCCAGCAACTAACCCCCCCTCCTCCTCTCCATCAACTGATCATATATTTCCCAATAATATCCCTAGCTACTTGCCTCTCGCTTTAAACCACAAGCCCTGTAAGCAGCAATTATTGAAATATCTGCTGCGGTCATTAGGTGGCCCTTACTACTAGGGTTTTTCCTCTGGAAATTGCCTCTACCTAGCAAACTCTCTATCTCACCTACTGTTAGCCACTTTCTGCTCCACTTTTCTCTTTCTACTTGCTCTGATACTTCTAGCTTCTACTTGCTCCTACCTCTTGTCACCAAATATATTTACATCCCCTTGCCTTACTTACCTTCTTTCTGAGCACTTCACTGATTGTTTTTCTCCTGGACCTCTTCTTCTTGGGCTCTTGCCGCTTCACTCTGCTCCCCACCCTACCCCCAATTCCCACCCACCCTCCTGGACCTCTTCTTCATGGGCTCTTCCCGCTCTGTTCGCCCTGCCACTTCCCCACCCTACCCCCAATTCCCACCCACCCCAGGGGTCCTACATTTATCTCAAATAGGAACACACCCCTTTACACCTCCTCTCTAATCAAATCTCTATACAACTCTCTGATTTCACCACACCTACCTTGATCACAAATACTCACCCTCCCCTTTCTTAAACACTATTCCTACCTCATTATATCCCTACCTCCTGCCCCACCCTCTCTAATTACTCCCATAAAACATTACTTCATCACACTTCATCCTACTTCTCTACAAACCTCCTTTGAGACCACTATGCCCACTTTATCTATCCATGCATTACTAAGACTACTCATCTCTATACTATTGTTATCATCTCTTGTAACTTCCTACATCATAACTTCTTATGAATACTCTCAGACTATCTCTCCTCTACTGCCCTCTAAAAGTACCTCAACATATACAACACCTTTATCTTCATCCTATTTGCATTCACCCTCAAAGTCCATTTACCTTCTAGCCAAATATCACAGACTAGTACACTGCAAGTTCAGAAAAACCTATACCAAAAAAAATATGTTATTCACTATAATCTTAAACCACAGATATATCCTACTCTTCTCCACTTACTACAAGATGGTGATATTCACCATAATCCAGGCCCACATCATATTATAACCAACATAGAACAAAACCAAACTAAACCTTCATCTCTCTCTTGCTCTAAACCTTCTAACTCTTTGTCCATTGCCCATCTTAATATACGTAGTGTCTGTAACAAAATTAATCAACTCCACGCCCTTCTTGAAACTGAGAAGTTTGATATTTTATGCCTATCTGAAACTTGGTTAAAACCCTCAATTAAAGACATCGAAATTACCCCACCTGGTTATAGCATTATTAGACTTGATCGCACTAACAAGAAAAGAGGTGGGGTAGCCATTCTGCATAAAGCGAAACTAAAACTGATTCCTCTAGACCTGACTCTTACTCAAAATAATTATGCTGAAGTAATTAGCTCTAAAATACAAATCAATACCAATAAAGCCATTAACATCATCTGTGCATATCTCCCCCCTGGAAATAACATCAACACCCTTGAAGATATACTCTACCAACTCTCTATCAAACTTCCACAAGAAACTCTAGTCCTAGGTGACTTTAATATAGATTGGCATTCCTGTAATAATACTTACCCTACCTCACATATCATCCTCTTTGGCTTCAAACAACTTATCAATAGTCCCACTAGAATCAATAAAATAAACAATAAGGCTACAACCTTAGACTGGATTCTTACTAATACTCCCCTGCAAACCTACCAAACAGGTATCCTTCCTGACGACCTTAGTGACCACTCACTTACCTTTATCATTAGAAGCAAAACCAACCTAACCTTACCCACAACTTTTAGAACTCTTCATTCAAAAAAACATTTTAACCCTGATCAGTTTCAAGCTGAACTTTTCCAATGTCATTGGGCCCCTCTAAAACATCTCCCACTCAACAAAGCTGTGGAACACTTCAACTCAACATTCTTAGCAATACTTAATCAACAAGTTGAACCATTAGAACTAAAACTAAAACTGCTCCCTGGCTAACCACGAATACTAAGCATAAAATCGCCCTCAGAAATAAATCTTGGCATAAGTGACGTTCCACCAAAAGTCAAATAGACCACCAAAGGTTTAGAGAGCTTAGAAATAGTACTAAAAAAGCCATCCTAACAGACAAAAAGAACTATTACTTTCAACTTCAAAAAACTACCAAAAAGGAACCTAAAAATTCTGGTCCAGTATTAATAGTCTCCTGATCCCAGGCCAAATAATTACACCAAACCCTCAGGATTTTGACCCTGATAATCCCACACTAACAGCCAATAACTTTAATTCCTTCTTCACCAATTCTATACAAACTCTAGCCAACCAACTGTCTCCTGATACTTCTCAACTACCTCCAAATACCTTAATAAATACCATTCCTCCCCATCACCTACAACCTGTATCTACCTCTTATATACAATCTCTTATCCAAAAACTTAAACCTACCACCCCTTCCGCAGATAAACTTCCTGCTGAATTCCTGCAACTAGCAGCAAAAGCCATTGCTTACCCTGTCTCTATCTTGATAAACAGATCAATAAAAGAAGGTATTTTCCCAACAATCTGGAAGATATCACATATCATACCCCTCCATAAAGGAGACAAATCTTATGACTTCTCCAACTATCGTCCCATAGCACTTTTATCCCCCTTAGCTAAAATCACGGAAAAATGCATACATAAACAACTACTCAACCATCTCCTCAATAATAGCCTTCTAGCAGACACTCAACATGGTTTCAGACCTGCTCACAGTACTACCACAGCTCTTCTCTCCTTCACCAACACTATTAACTTAAACCGTAACAACAATAAACTTACATCTCCTCTTTTCATAGACCTATCAAAAGCCTTTGATATGGTTAATCATACACTTCTTTTGCACACACTAAAATCTCTGGCCCTGGAGCCCTCTTCCCTTACCTGGTTTTCTTCCTATCTTGTAAATCGTCAGCAAGCCGTACTCTGGAAAAATTATCTCTCTGCTCTCCTCCCTATCTCTTTAGGAGTACCTCAAGGGTCTATCCTAGGCCCACTTCTATTTTCTATCTTTATTAATGACCTTCAATCATCTTTACCTAATACTACCTGCATACAATATGCAGATGATTCCACTATAATTTGCACTGCCTCTTCTCAAACAGAACTCCAGTTTCAAACACAGTCAGCCTTCTCAACTGTTGAACAGTGGTTCTCCAATCACTGTCTACTCCTTAACCCCAAGAAAACTAAATTATTACTCTTTTCACCTTCCCGTAAATCTACTTTGATAAACTTCTGTATTACTGCAACTGACAACACCATAATTTCTCCTGACTCCTCAACTAAACTTCTTGGTGTTATTATCGATGATAATCTCAACTATGATTGTCACATCAACACCACAATAAAAGCTGTTAATAAAAAGATTGGATCCCTATACAGAATAAAGCCCTTCCTCACACCTGAAGCTAGGACAACCTTAGCCCAAACACACCTTATCTCTACCCTTTTGTATGCTTCCTCTATTTACACTAATCTATCTAAAAGTAACCTTAAGAAACTTACTACATCTTACCACAATATTGCCCGCTTTGCCACCACATCCCAATTTAGAGCTCACCACTGTCTAAACCTAAAACAACTACACTGGCTGGAACTCCCTAACAAGCTCATTTTTCAACAACTCTTAATTGCACATAAAATTCTATACCAATCTTCTAAAATACCAGCTCTTTCTAACCTCTTGACTCCCTATATCAACCTGAAACAACTACGTTCCTCTGATAAATTACTTGTTAATATTACCAAAATTATGAATTCTGCAGGCAATTGCCTTTTTTCTAACTCAGTAGGTAAAATATGGAATAATCTTCCATCTGATCTGTCCTCTTTGCCTACTCTCCCACTATTTAAGAAACAACTTTTAATACATCTTAATAAATTCTGGCTTTGCTCTTGTACCAACCCAGACTAGCCTGTTGGCACCCTTAACTTTGTCATAAACTTTTCTTATCCACTTGGACTTCATCTTCTACTTCAACTGAGATATTATCTGTTTTCATTGTAACTATTACTTAACTCATTACAAAAAACAACAAAAAAAACAAAAAAAAAAAAAAAACAAGAATTTTTTGTGTTTATGATTTGATACCTTATTATATTGTTTTGCTAGTTGCTAACATCTAACCTAACTTCTTTCTGACCTAGGATGATTCTGATTAGTTAAGATCTATAATATTTGTACTTACATTTTTTCCCTTTGCATAATACATTTGTACTATGTCTTGTTATGTATTTCCAATACTGTTTTTAACCTCTGGCGCTTTTCTCCCCGGGCCTCCACTGAAAATGGACATTAATCCAGCTGGACTAGCCCGGTCAACAAATGTAAAATAAATAAATAAATAATAAATTTAGGGGATTTGTAGGGCATTGGATAGAGGACCAGTTGATGTTAACATCACCTAGGATAATGGTTTCATAAGTAATATTGGTGGAGAGCCAGAAGAGGATGTCCTCAAGGATAGGTATGTTATCGCCAGGAGGGATGTAGAGGGAGGCTAAGCAAATTGTTTTATGTTTGTTAAGGTGGAGTAGGGTTAGAAGTATTTCGGCATTAGCAAATTAGGGAACTGATTTTGAAAATGGGGTAACTGAAAAGGATGAGGAGTAGAGTAAAGCAACTCCACCTCCTTTTTTGTGGGTTCTGTCTTTCCTGATGATATTGTAGTTGGGAGGAGTTATTTCTGAATCATTTATGGATGGTTTTAGCCATGTTTCAGAAATTGATAATATGTCAGGATTGTTATGAAGAAGCCAGGCATGGAGGTTAGGGATTTTGTTACATATACTTTGAGCATTTAATGCTGAGAAGGAGATGGCTTTTGTGGATGTTGGTGTATTGGAGGGGGGTGTTGAGGGACTACTGGAAGAGGGGCCAGGGTTAGGGTGTATATCACCAGAAAGTAAGGTGATGGTAAGTCGGTGTAGATGAAAATATAGGTAATTTGAGAGTTTACTGTATAGTTTAAGGGTTATATATTTTGTGGAATTATCGCATGTCTGGCTAGGAGTAATATGTTTGTTGGTTATAAATAGTTTGAAGGGGAAGAGTAGGGAGGGGTTGCATGAGTATAGGTGAGGGCTTATGGAGGTGGAGGAGTGTGTGTGTAGTGGAGGGATTGAATTAGTTATGTGATAATAGGGAGAGTGAGTAGTAGTGAAGGGTTTGGTGATGTATGTTAGGATAAACTGAGTAATAGTAGTAGATGGGTTACAAGTGAGGAAGGTTTTGTTAGCATTGCTGTAATTGGGGGTGTTGTTAGGATGATTGGTGTGAGTGGAGTTTTGTAAGGTTGGGGTGGGGATGGTAGATGACTGAGAGGTGGTGATTAGGGGGAGGGGAGGTAGGGGTTAATTAGAGTGGATGAGGCTAGTAGAGTGTAAATATAGATGTAGTGGGTTGGGTGGGAATTGGGGGCAGGGTAGGGGAGCAGAGTGGGCGAACAGAGCGAGATGAGCTGGGAGATGAAGACCAGGACAAGGCAAGAGAAACAATCAGTAAGGATAGGTGAAGAGATACAAGGTAAGGATCATAAGGTAAGTAGTCATACAGGTTATGGATGGGTGGAGAGACCAATGAGGAAAGAAATGTAGAATTTACAAGGTGGAGGGGTAGAGAAATTAGTTGGAGATGTTACCTATTTCTAGGTTTTCCTTGTTGAATGTAAGGTTAGAGCTAAGAGATTAGGGTGAAAAAGTTAATGGATGGGAGCAGCCATCTGCTGTCCAAAGTGGGTAATTACAGATATATGGAGCAGCACAGGGGTGAAAGGAGGGGGAAATATTTAAGGAGCTAAAGGGGGTTAGGGTCGATGTTGGGCTGCTGGCTATCGCACGCTGGGTCAGAAAATAACATCAATGAATAGCATAAAAAGACTGAGCAGTAAAGTACATACACTCTTTATAGTATAGGTTCTTGTGGGGAGGCAGGACAGTTTTCCAGTGCACCACATGATCCCTGAGGTAGTTCTTTCAGGTAGGGAACCCGGGAGCAGTGTAGGACCGGTTAGATGTCTGGAGTAGCTTGGGTGTATTGAGCGTAAGCTGTAGGAGAAGAGAAGGTATAATTAATTAATTGTTATGCAGACAAAAAGGAAAATTATTTACAGCCATTGAGAGTGAGATACTACAAAAGGGTAGTATAGTATTAGGCAGTGAGGGGTAGCCTAGGGGTGGAAATAGTGAGAGTGTGAGTTGTAAGAAGTGTAGACTAAGGAAGGCTGGGGGGGGGGTCACAGTTAGTTGTTTTAGGAACAGCAAAAGCTTCAGAACTATAATATACAGAACTAGAAATAAACAGATGCTTTACATTAATCACAGTTAATCAGAGCTAATTGATACTTAAAAGTCAGATAGTGCAACTGAATGCAGAGTAGGACAGCATTCACACATTCAGAGAAATAAAAATGTACTTTGCACTACACAAGTTCGTCAACAATGAAAGACCATAAACTTTGTAAGAGGAAGCACTTGCAGCATAACAATACAGCCAGATATGTATAGGCAGAAATAAACAAACAATCAACTGCTTATAAATCCTATCCTGTACTAGATAAGTACGGACTCTGAGTATATGCAAAACTGTAACATATCACAGCATGACACAGTTGAAACTAGTAGGACACATTAATTATGATATAAGCAGGATGAGCATATCATGGTAGACTCAGATATGACACAAATGAGGCAGGACTTGAGATAATTACATTGAAAGTGAAAGAAAGGTGTCTAATATCAGTTCCAATAAGTGTCTGGTTTCAGCATCCCAGAACACAGGTTGAGCGATCCCACTTGTAGTGTTTCAAGTTAATACGCACATAAGGTAAGTAGATACAAACAAATAGTGAAAGTAAATGGAGGTTACTGATTTAGGGTAAGGCTTGCGGCTGATCTGACTGGGCTCTAATGAATACACACCTAAAGTGGTTCAAAGTAAAGAAAAGGCAAAGTTAAAGATGTTAAGATTTGCACTGGGTGTGACGAGGGTGGACAGGATTAGGAATAAGTATATTAGAGAGTCAGCCCAGGTTGGAAGGTTTGGAGACAAAGCCAGAGAGGCAAGATTACATTGGTTTGGACATGTGCTGAGGAGGGATGCAGAGTATATTGGGAGAAAGATGCTAAGGATGAAGCTGACAAGGAAACAGGAAAAGAGGAAGGCCTAAGATAAGGTTTATGGATGTGGTGGGAGAGGACATGCAGGTGGTTGGTGTGACAGAGCAAGATGCAGAGGACAGGAAGAAATTGAAACAGATGATCTGCTGTGGCAACACCTAACAGGAGCAGCCAAAAGAAGAAGAAGATCTTGCTACATAAAGGAGGAAATTCAACAGACATCACTGACTTTAGACCTATAGCAATCTTATCCTCCCTCTCCAAAATACTTGAAAAATGTATTGAAAAACAATTGCTAAACTATTTCCAGAAATAACATCTTTCCAAACTCAACATGGCTTCCATCCCTCCCATAGCACTAACACTGCACTTTTAACCTTTATAGATACTGTCAATAAAACTGGAAATAATGGCAAACTAGTCTCCTTATTTCTAGACTTGTCTAAAGCTTTTGATAGAGTTTGTCACTGCAAACCTCTACTTCAAATGTCCTCACTAGGTCTATCTTAGCCCACCCTTCTGTGGTTCAGTAGCTACTTGTCCAATAGGCATCAGTCAATCAAATGGCACTCCACCCTCTCACCATACGTCCCAATCACCACCAATGTACCGCAAGGCCCTAGCCTTAGCCCCCTCATCTTTACAGTCTCATCAATACCCTCCATACATCCACACAACAGGCCCCTCCAATACAATTCATAGATGACTCCACACTCATATAAATATCAGACAACCTGGCACATTTCCAAAAAATTACTCAGAAAGCTTTAACAGCCACTGAAACTCACAACTCATGTACAACCACCTCAGAGAAACAAACTACTTCTTTTCTCCCCAGATCCCAGTCTCACAAAAAAGCAAAATTTAAAATCCTCTCCTAATAATACAAGCATTGATGTTACTTCTCATAGCAAATTATCAGGGATGAAACTGAATGATAATCTTAAATTTGACCTGCATATACAAAATTGCATTAAAAAAATCATCAAAAACTAGGAATTATTTATAGAGCCAAAAGCTTTCTCACCTATGCAACTAAAACAACACTTTCCACTACTTACCTCCTCCTCTCACTACTTTATGGTGTCCCTATCCTTACTCCAAGCATGAAAAAAAGCTAAACTAGAACAATGCTATAATAAAGTGGCTAAACTTGCAGCAAATTCCCCTTTCAGAACTCATCACTGTATAGCACTTAAAAGCCTAAACTGGCTACATCTATCCCACCAACTAACATATACATAGTTTCGTACCACCTATAAATTATCTAGCATCCATCTGTTTGTCCTGTACTAAATAACATTCTACACAATTATGTTCCCACTTTTTATTATGATCCAATGACCAAAAACTCCTCTCTGTCCACAATCATATCTAATCTGTTGGGCATGGTCTGTACTCATACCATGTTGCTAAGGCTGGAACTCCTTACCCTCCCTCCAGTCCATTAAAACCATTCTGAAAGTCTTCCTTGTCACAGTTTGGTTCTGTTCTTACTCAACCACATGATAAACTATATATTAAAGATATCCAATGACATGCGTCTGGAGCATTTCTCCCTAAGCCTCCACTGAAAATAGGCTCTGTCCTAGTTGGACTTTCCCAGTCAACAAAAGTTAAATAAATAAATCAATAAATAAAAAATAAATAAATAAATAAATAAATAAGTAAGTAAGTAAAATAAATATGAAGAAGTTCCTGTTCATACCTTACACCTCTTTACGCTCCCTTCTTCACTCACTTTCTTACTTTAATCAACTTCTCTCCCCTGACTCTCTATCTAAATATGCCATGACCCTGTTTTTCACCCATGTCATACTGCAATTCTTGTTTCTATTACACTAACTTTCCTTTAATTTCTCTAAGCTGGCCAAAATGTCTCTAAACATTAAATCATTGTCATATAAGTCGTATTTATTCTTAATCAATGTTCTCATATTATGTCTATTTTAGAATAATTTAAAACAGACAAAGCAAACCAATGAAAAACCAATGTGAGCGGGCGAAAAACTGAGCGAGGTCCACGTTATATTAAAAAATTCACAATTTTATTAGTAATTTCGGCAAAGTCAGTGCCTCCCCTTCTTCAGATAACAAACCAACTAATTAACCAACTTTTTATACTAAATTCAAAACAATTAATCAAATTAAGTAATTGTCTCTTGGACTATCATTAAAGAGACACGAGTTAAAAAAACAGTTCTTGTATGCATACGAAGCCAATGTGCAGAAAAACTCTCATTACTAAATCAAAATATAAAAATATATTAATATAAATATAAAATACCATATTATAAGCTATGCTAATGTTATTAATATCATAATGCTAAGCATTAAATATCGCTCGTAATCAAATTGTGCATATAAGTAAAAACAAAATTACCAAACTAATTAAACTATAAAAAAGATAACATATGAAATATTTAACAATCCATTAATGAAAATGTAAATGTGAAAAACAGCTAATGTATGGTGCTACCTATCATATACTGTATTCGTACCACTGTATAATGTACATGTTATAGAATTAATTTATGACATATGACCTAACTATATCAGAAAATCTTATTATAAGACCATAAGCTAACAATTAGACAAAATTATTTGAAACAATTTACTAACCCATAAAAATGAGATAACTAACATAATGTGTATAAAAGCTTGCTAACATAAAACCCTTAATAGTTTGTGTTAAAAATAAGAAGTTAATAAAACTTTTTTCCAGTAAAGTGAACATGGAACTACCCTCCTTAAAGCTAATGCGGGTATATTTAGGTATATTGTATCTTATGTTTTCAATATAAAGTGTGTCATTTACCTTCTTAGGTCTAAACATTTCAAAATGCTTTTAACAGAAACATATTCATTGAGGCCTGGAAAAGTGTGGGCCACTGTTCTTATTTGCCACATAATTTCATTTATTTCTAGTTGTAATTGCCAAGGCCCCCCTCTTACATCTACTAGCCTTTGTTGTAGTATAATAAATTTAAACTTATGGTCGGGGAACTCGATGTGTCTAGCTAATGCATTTGTTGTATCTCTTTTACTAATGGCATACTGGTGTTCATAGATACGCTGCTTAATTTTCCTCTCTGTTTTACCAATGTAGAATGCAGCACATTGGCAGCAGTAGGCTGTGTAAATTACTCCCTTAGTTTCACAGTTAAATCTGCCATTAACATAATATGCCCTCTCTCTGATAGTAACTTTATTATCAGTACATATATGTTTGCATTGCTGGCACGACCCACATTTATACATTCCATAATTCCTACTCTGTTTAATACTCCTCTTTCTTTCTAATAGAGCTTTCAAATTTGTACGCTTTCTATATGTTAAATTAGGCTTTTCTCCTAAAATTTTAAGTAGCCCACTGTCTTCAGTAATGATAGACCAATTTTTATTTAACATTTCCCTTATTCTGAGATGGTCGAGGGAATAAGTACAGAGAAAACTAATCTTAAAGTTATGTTCTCTATTATTTGTAACAATATTTTGTTGGTAATCTATATGTTCGGAGTTTTGGACAGAATAATTCTGTAATAAGGGCTTAAAATGTCCCATACCTCGCTTGCAGCTAACTTCTAAAGCAATGTTGACTACCGTAGGTTCAGGATAGCCTCTATTTACAAACATAGCTTTAAGAAGCTTACATTCATCAGTAAAGTCAATGTCATCAGATACCATTCTTGCCGCCCTTACCATCTGCCCTTTGACAACTGCTCTTTTTTGATGGTAAGGGTGGCTACTAGTAAAATGCAGAAAAGCATTGGAGTAAGTAGGTTTTCTGTAGATTGTACTTTTATATCTAGAATTAGCTGTATCCTTAATCAAGCTAATATCCAAAAAATTAATGCTAGTATTTTCTAAACTATAGGTGAATTCAAAGAAGTCGGTCATCTGAGATATGTTGGCAATAAAAATTGGAGCTAAAGCTTTTGCCCCCTTCCAAATCATGAACATGTCATCTTGGTATCTAGTGTACCAAGAGACATTCCCCTGAAATAAACTGTTAGTAAATAGTAAGCTTTTCTCCCAGTGGGCCATAATACAGTTAGCAAAGCTGCCAACACAGGGTGACCCCATTGCCACTCCAGTATTCTGAAGGAAAACATGCCCGTCAAAGATCATGAAGTTATTAGTTAATACACTCTCAAGTAGAGTTTCTACTAAGTTTATGGTTTTCTCATCCACGTGTATAATTGTCATGAAATCCCTAATCCATTCAAGTCCGAGGACTTGAGGTATTACGGTGTATAAGTCTTTCACATCAATTTTGAGAAAACAAGAGTTTTCCTGATATTGCAGTTTACTTATATTGTCCAAAAAACTCCATGAGTCCTTGCAAATTTGGGGCTCTTGCTCCACCAGGGGCTTCAATATACTATCTATAAATTTAGCACATCCATAAGTCACAGACCCTCTTCTGTCAACAATGGGTCTAAACGGGGGATCAATACATCTTTTATGGATCTTAGGTGAACCGAATAGGGCTGGTATCCTAGGAGCAATCATGGTTAAATACTGATGTACATCTATGTCAGTAACTCCTTCTAAAAATAAATCATCTAAAATACCTCTGATTTTTTTATAAGCTATATTAACTTCGTTAATACTGACTTGTGTGTAAGCTTTAGTGTAGAGATATTTATACATGCTTTTGGTATATTCATTCTGGTCCATGAAGACCAGCCCTCCCCCTTTATCGGGTTTCATGACCCTGATGTTACATTCATTCAATAAATTTAAAAATTCACATTCATTTTTCATGATATTGATCTTATTGTTTTTCCTAGCATGCTTGTCATTTGCAATAGCTCTTAGGTCCATTTCACATATTTTTTCAAAAGAGCTAAGGCTTGCATGCAATGGTGGATTGAAAAGGCTTGAAACCCTTAAAGAATTTGTTAGGGAAGACTCCCCCCCCATAAGTGCGTTTAAATTAAGTTTACGCACAAAAAGTTTCAAGTCAATGATAGTTTTAACAATGTCCATTTTCCTATCAGGAACAAAAGTCAGTCCTTTGGAAAAGAAGTCTACCATGTCCTGAGTAATGGTTAAGACTGTGTAGTTGTATATCTTAAAGTCCCCTTTAGAACTTATAAGTATTTGGGGTTCATTCAAGAGCTGTCTTATCATCTCCTCCATTGGTTCCGTCTGTTCCTTGTCTGCCCTTGGTTCCTGTTCGCCTTGCGATTGGTATGTTGACCATTGTAATTCCTCTGAAAACCATGATGGTTAGCTGTATTATGCCGGCTATCGTTGCTATTGGTTGCCCCTTGTTGTTGGAAAGTATTATTATTATTGTGGGTATTAATATTGTTGTTCTTTAACCTTTTGCTATGGCATAGAGGTTGTACTTCTCCCTCCTGAGTGGTGGCTTCTCCTTGTATAGAATTATTCCCCCCAGTCTCCATGGCCTCATTATCTATATCAGAATAAGGTAACTGATTGATTCCACTTTGTGTGCTAAAAGGTGGGCGTGGATACGCTTTGTTGTTTGCGTATTCCTGCAAGTCTCTTGCGATTTTTTTCTTCTTTGTGACTAGTAATTTGGCCATTGTAGCCTCTATACTAGTAAAAATTCTAGCATACTCATATTTATAACGCGGAAATTCATTGTCAGTTTTTATAGCATGCTCTAAAATTTCCAGTTCACCTTTGAGGCTGTTAGTTTCAGCTTTATAATAGTTAATTAATGACAGTAAGAACTCAAACTCTTGCTTATCAAAAAGGGCCAAGAGTTCTTGATGAAAAACAGAATTTTCAACTAGTCCTACTGGGTAGCGCCACTGGCGCAACCCCTTAGGTACAATCTTTTTATCTATGCATTCTTGCAAATATGCTATCTCGAGTTGTAGCTTTTTGCACTTATAAAGTTTGTGGTCAAAGTCATTTATCCAATTTGTTATAGTACTCACCCCCAAGTTTTGCTCCTGTGTGGCTCCAATTCCCATTCCAGGACCAAAAAAGTTATTGTTATTCAAAAAACTGGCCATAGTAGGGAAAGAACATGCTTCGGCAGCTTGTGTATTATTTCCTCGATTGTAACTGCTATGCTGCTGTGGTGCCAGAGTAAAAACAGTTTGATTCTCATTAGGGTGAGGAAAATTCTGATCAGAAACTGGCAATTAACCTCATCCAGGTGAATTCCACTGGCTAGCTTCAGCACGAACTGGTCTCCTTTGAAGAGAATTGTCCACATTTGGTGTACAAAGATCCATCCGCTGGGTAAGGCTATCAACGCGCCCGAGCAAGACTTGAACTAGAGCCATTAGATTGCCAATGGTGTTCGCCTCGGAAGTCCCAGCCTTGTTTGAGTTAGCAAGTTCATCTTGAGTAAATAATCCTTGTGACATACCTCCAGTTTCGCTCGCCATAACTATGAACAAAAACTTAAAACAGACAAAGCAAACCAATGAAAAATTAATGAAAAACCAATGTGAGCGGCAGAAAGACTGAGCGAGGTCCAAGTTATATTAAAAAATTCACAATTTTATTAGCACTTTCGGTGAGGTCAGTGCCTCCCCTTCTTCAGATAACAAACCAACTAATTAACCAACTTTTTATACTAAATTCAAAACAATTAATCAAATTAAGTAATTGTCTCTTGGACTATCATTAAAGAGACACAAGTTAAAAAAACAGTTCCAATTCAGTAGATGAAAGTAAAATCTAAGGAATAATCAAGAATAATTGGAGATTCTTAATGAATTTTCAAGAAATTAAAAATGTTATAGTGGGAGACCCTAACTCTGTCTCTAAAAGAGGAAAAGGTTCAAAAGACTTTTTTAAGAAAAGGAATTTATGTTCAAGTATGCCTGATGTTTTGGAAGTAGGGATGAAAAGATGCAACAGTTGTAAGTTATGTCAACATATGAAAGAAGTTAAGAATTTTGTAGTGACAGCAAGAAACTTTATAATTAGGTTTAATAATTTGTATAATTGCAGGTCCAAATATGTGGTATACATGGCTGTGTGTGAATTATGTCCAGCATTTTATATAGGAAGAACCATTAGAGAATTCTACATGTGAGTGAATGAACATATAAGTAGACAAGACTGATGTAAGCAATGCCTTGGCAAAATAGGTTAAGCAAAAACATTTGTTAGAAAAAAATAAGGCATGCTTCAAATTTGTAATTGATGAAGTTAATGGTTTTGATCATAGGTTTGATGCAGAAGATGAACTGGATTGGAAAGAATATTACTGGCAAATAAGGTTGAATGCATGTGTATACCCTGGTTTAAATGATAGGGAAAACTTTAAAGTTGTTCTTAGAAGGAAAGGGTTAAGGCATTAAGTGTTTTGGGTCACATGTTATTGTTATTAAGTATTTAAATTAGTTTGTTCATTACACAAGTTGGTCTGAAAAAGTTCCATGAAGGGAATGACAGCGCTTATCAGTTGGATTTTTATGTAATAAAGCCAATTTGTGTTTTTAGCGATTTTTTTATTGTTTTGCCTTTTTATGGCTATTTTTATTTGTTTGTTTGGAAGTTTTGTGAGTAATAGGGTGGAGTGCATGCAGTGCTATGTCTCACCCAGTTCTATAATTCAAGTTGCCCCTCAAGCAGCCCTACTCTCTTCTCTCTCTCCTGTTATGTCCCTGTTCTATGCTGGCAATTCATTCACAGGAGATGCACTCTGTAACATAGGTATACTTTCATAATAGTGAGTGCTTCAAATATAGAATCACAAAAGATTAATCTCAGGAGACTGAAACATGAAATATTGACAGTGTTACCACCATTGTCTTTGTAAGGTGGACAAGACCCCTGCACCCCCCACACTGGGGGGGGGGCTGTGCCCCTCACACCCCCTGCTAATTATATATACCAACTCCATGATCGCACTACAGTGGGGAAAGATAAAAAAATTCCTTGCTATGCAGTGATCTTACCCAAGACATACTGGCTTTTTAGTGCTGCTAAGAAATCCGGTAGCACATAGCATCAATGTTCTGTGTTTCAGCTTTCTGTGGTTGGTCTTTTTTGCTTTGATATTTGAAGCATTCTTTATTGTGAATGGCACTAAAAGCATATTAGTAAATCTCCCCTCAGGAGAGCAAGGAGGCAATGCCATTTCTTTTCTCACTTTCTCTCTTTCTCCAGCTGGATTCTCCAGTGGCTGGGCTGCTACTTATAAGGAAGTTGGCTGGATCATAGTCAGAGCTCCATCCTTGTGTACCTTGAAGCCAGCTTACTGGCAGACTTATGTGCCCATAGAATGAAAGCCTGGAAATGTATAATGAGTTTGTGGGTGGATGGGCAGATGAACAGTAGTACCCACTTTTATATAAGTAGAGACTATGATGTCAGGAGGCAGGATTCCTTAAGGTTGCATGCAAAGCACACCACAGAGCAGCCCTGTGTATCCTGCATCCCCATATCACATAAGGTGCTAGGGAAGAGTATAATACTTGGAAGTAAGAAACGCTGCATAAGAGCTCTGTGCTACTTACATCATAATAACACTATACACTATCATAGCTGAGTATGATAGTGTATATAGTGCTATTATGTATGCACTGTCATGCTCAGGGGATAACAGCACACAGTGTGAATGACTGGAGTAAGTTAGTGTGCAGGAATGTGCAGTACAATTCAGAAGCATATAACACTGCTTTGTGCCCATTAGCCATTCCTGCATACCAACTACTCACATATCTCTATTTCTCTTAACCTTGGAGCATTAAACATGATAGCACTAGCCTTTAAAAATCATAGCAGAGGGTCAAAAATAGAAGCACTTTCTTATATATCAGAATAGAAAGTCTTTATATACTAGTATCTATATAGTTAGTGGTACGAATCTTGGTATATGCTTAGCTTATTTATTTAATAATGTATGTGCCTATACACAGGCCTGAGTATATGAGGAACATAAGTAAATAGAGTAGATGTAAGGCTAAGTTTGAGGCCAGTGTCACATCACAATGTGCAAATCATTGCAGTTGAGAGGTATGTGCATCTCCTGTCGTTTCCGTATTGCACTCTAAGACTCTAATCACAAAATATGAAAGCTGTAATAATGTACTCAGTCATTTTGTTATCAGCACAGTCCACTCATACATATTGATCTAGTGTGCGTGTGTGCGTGTGTGCGTGTGTGTGTGTGCGTGTGTGCGTGTGTGTGTGTGTGTGTGTGTGTGTGTGTGTGTGTGTGTGTGTGTGTGTGTGTGTGTGTGTGTGTGTGTCTGTGACTGGCTGACATCCACAAAGCTAGTATTGTACCAGTCAGTGATGGGATCACATCTGTGCTTCCATAAGTATGCCGCAGACTCTCTTATTGCCACTTTAATTGCATGACAGTGCAGTTTCAGTAGACATATTACATTGTAGCTGCCCATGAATCGTGGCATTGCTTGTATTCATGTTGTGCAGATTATTTACATATGTATTGCTCACCAGCTGCCTACTAGGTATAGACTAATTTATTAGTTAGCTTTTTCCCATACATCTTACAGTACATTGCCACAATGCACTGCAGACAATGTCTCTGAATCTCATCAAAAGATATCAAAAATATTTAAGCATATGAGAATAAGTGAATGAAAATATCTAGCAAACAAAAATCACAAGACAAGAATTCATCCAACAGACAAGAGTTCATACTACTTGGCAAGCTTAAAATAAGAAACTATGAAGACACTTTTAATGTTGGAAAAATAACTGCAGATATACAAAGAAAGGAATCAAAACTTGCAGATCAACTCAGACTTGTTGGGCAAGACATTTAATATGATGAAGAGAGCCAAATGGGAACAGAAAGGAGACTAGAAGTAAATGTGATGGAAATAAAATGAAATAATTAGTTGCTGGAATGAGACAGAGGTGAACGTGAGAGTAGACAGTAGGAAGGTATGGCAAGTTGAAAACAGAGGAAGATGTATAAAGTTGAATAGCATGACAGCAGAGACTAGGACCAGAAAACAGTGTAAAAGGAGTATTATTAGGAATCAAGAAACACAGCTAATTAATGATGGATGTTTATGGGAGGAGAGCAGCATTGTAGTGAATAGGGCCAAGGGGATGGCGTGAGTTTGTGCTTATGCCTTGAGTATCTTGCAGATTGCCCCCTATCCATAAGGGACATAAGCACTACCCAAGGTGTGAATTTGTGATTCCCCATCCATTGATCCAAACTGTGTTTGATAAGGCCCAGGGAAGGGCTTGGCTTAATGTGAATAGGAAGTCTGTTCCAAAGTGGGAGCAATCTCTGAGATGCATACCTGTCTCTACAACATGTTTTGTTTGAGTCACCGACTAAGTTTAGATCCCTAGATTGAGTGACCCTTGTGCAGTTTGACTTGTGGATGAGTAGCAGTTCCATCAGGGCTGGATTTGTGAGTGTCTTGTAGGTTAGACATAGGTCATCTCTTAATACTCAGTAGGAGACAGATTAAAAGGGTGGGGTTTTAGTCTATCTGCACAGGATATGTTGTTTGCACCCTCCATTTCCTTTGTGAGGAAACTCTGAGGTTGCTGGAGCTGTTGTAAGTGCCTAGTCAAGTAAATGCCAAATGGTTTAATGAGGGCTGAGTACAGCGGGACTATAATTTCCTTGGATCAGGATGCCGTACCATTACTTATATGTTGTGCCACATGGCAGTATTTTCTCACCATGGTGGACACATGGCGACCACAGTTTAAGCTACTATCTAGCGGTGTACCTAGATCTCTCACCTCAGACTTTACTCTTTGGGGTGTGTGTGCTACTGATTTTGTAATATGCAGGTATATTTGACTTCCCAAAGTATAATAATGGATTTTTTTGCATTTAGTTTTTAGGCCATGATTTTGGCACCATAATTTGCCTGATCTAGACCCTTCTAAAGGATATCTACATCACTGGGGGATTCAATGATTGCCTCTAGCTTGCAGATGTCAGCAAACTTTGTCATCTAGAGGCCTTCCATATTAGCCTTGACTTCACAGAAGTATATTCTGAACAGGAGTGGTCCCACCACTGAGCCCTGTGGCATACCACTAGTAACTGGCCTCTTGGTGGATCTGAATTCACAGACTTTAATCACATGTCCTAGCCATGAGCCAATTGGCTATCCATCTGGTAATGTAGGGATTTATGCCCAGTTTTGTGAATTTATTTATACCTGAGTGGGGAATTGTGTTAAATGCCTTGGACAGGCCTAGGTAGATGGCATGTACTGTTTTACCCTCATCCATGGACTTAGTGACTTTCTCAAAGAAATTCACCAGATTAAGTAGACAAATTGGGTCGGTTCCAGTATTTGGAGATTTCCTATGTCATTATTTATCAGGTCCATTATTATTCTTTGCATTCCCTTACATATAAGACTAATTAAACTTATGGGTCTATAATTTATCAGGTCAGTAAATGGTCCCAATTTTTGCAGAAGAATGACTGTTACTGTCCTCCACTCTACTGGGACAAAGCCAGTGCAGAGGCTGTGGTTAAACAGAGATCATAATGAGCCTGATACATCCTGATTTAAGCTGTTTAAGAGGCATCCTGGTATATTGTCAGGCACAACTGAAGTTGTGTTTTTAGCTTTAGAGAGTACAGTGGCCACCTGTTCTTTGGTGATAATTGGTGGTAGAGTGGTGAAGAGTATTTCTTGTGGGAGAAATGGAGGTGATGGGGAGGTGAAATTTGAGCTAAAGTTGTCAGTCAGCAGATTGCTATGTCTTCTGGGTGAGCACAGATGGGGCAATCTACAACTTATTTCCACACATTGCTGGGTGTTGCCCTTAAAACTGCAGACATGACTGAAAAATGCCTTATGGTTATCCTTAGCTTTGGAGGTTATTTTTACCACAAAGTCTGCTTTCACAGACTTGACTAGTTCCCTGATTCACTTGTTTAGACTAATGAGGGACTTTTTGCTCTGTTGTGCACACTCCTTCTTACTTCTCAACATGGTTTTCTTTCTTTTGTAGTACAACCTATCAATGCCAGGGGTCCACCAGAGTGGCTTGATTTTGTGAATTGACCTGGGTTTATTTTGGTCTGGTACTGCTGTTTCTATACAGTTGTTTATATGGTCATACAGGGCTTTTGTGTATCCCTCTGCATAGGTTTATGTGTTTTCTAGATTTGGGGGAACTTGGAAACTAGATATGCCATTATTTAATAGGGAGACCGCGTTGTGATCTAATCTTACCATTGAGGACATCAACACATTTGTTCCCATAGTGAAAGTGTAGAATAGCTGCTCCAGGGCATTTGAATTTACAAAATCAAGAAATCTTTGGGCCTGCATGTTAGTGGTCGTGTATGTCTCCCAATCAGTAGAGGGGTACTTAACATCACCCATGAGTATGGTATTGGGCTACATGTGGAGTGATTCCAGTAACTTCAGGTATGATGTATGTATTTCCTGGTTCATGGTAAGGGGCCTGTAGCTAGAAAGAATATGGTAAAGGATTTTTCCCATAGTTACTTGGACATGGAGTATCTCAAGAAAGTTATATTGTTTGAACAACAACAACCTTGAGATGTGCTTATCCTTTATGTAGATAGATACACCTCCACCTTTTGCTCTTTCATGTTCATTGTGCAGGGTAAGGGGAGCTTCTGTGGAGTGCAGTTTCATGTTGAGACTACTAGTATTGAACAGTTAGCTTGCCCTGAGTAGCTTTTGTTATGTTGGAAGGTTTGTCTGTTTGGCAATGCTTAAAAAAAAGGCACTATATGAGTGGATAATGTTTTGGCCAATATCCAAAAGCCTAGAGGTGATAGGTGAAGACCATTGCTGGCAAAGCAGCATGGCCTGTTAACTATGTCCTTCCAGGCTGACAAGTATTGGACAAATTTGGAATGGCACCAGTAGCTAAGCTAAAGTCGATCATTCTCTGCTGGTATTGTGGCATCCTCCTTGGAGTCAGTAGAATGCTGCTCAGTGCTAGGCTCAAACCTGCCTTTGACACATATTTTAAGAGTGCAATGATGTCTCTCTTCATTTAGTCTAAGGATGTATGTCTCAGGTCATTCAGGTTCACATGGACTATGATTGAGTCGTACTGGTACTTTGTGGTAAGTGATCTGACTTGTGTGATCTGGCAGATCCTGGCCCCTAACAAGCAACTAAATGTAACCTTCTCCTTATCCAGCCTGGTAAGAGGGACATTGGTTTGTCTCACAAAGGAGTCTCCTATATCCAGAATATTGGACTGTGGAGTGTTTCACCTTATGGGCTTGGTAGTTGAAACACAATGAAATGTGGCTTTATGTGTTGTGATGGGAATTGTCTTGTTTGTGTGCATGTGGATTTTCTGAGGAGTGTGCCTGAAAGACCTTTGAAGTTTGGCTAGGTTACATTGTGAGCACCTCTGCATATGTGGGTTTATGTGTATGGTTCTTTGTGGGTGTGATGAGTGATGTGTGTGAGTCACTGACAACCTGTTTGCCGCTTTTAGTGTCTGTGTGTGAGAGCCCAGCCTCCAGTGTCAATGCGTAACTACATCTCACCCATACCGTACTTGTTTATTCAAGAATTAAGTGGTTGTCAGTGTACATAAAGCAATTTCTACATTGCCTCAGGATGCTCACGTCCACCAAGCTGGATGCAGAGATAGCAGGAAAGTGCCCATTTATGGTTGCAGGTCTTAATGTGTACTTGCAAGGGATAGACGTATAGGGTGTTTGTAACTGGATGAGGGAAGGGTACTTACTTGGTGTAATCAGCAGCTAACCTAACCAGCAATGCTACCCAGCTCTCAAACCAGATGTTCTCTGAGCAGTGATAATCCTGGGTGCTATAATAAGGTAAGGTAGATCTTAATATTCCTAACTAAATGTGTAAATGTTGCTCACTGCACAAATTAGTTGCCCTGTGAGTAATGTGGGACTGAGGTAAAATTCTAAAGTGTTTATATATTATATATTATATATATATATATATATATATATATATATATATATATATATATATATATATATATATATATCTAAAAGGCACCAATAAAAGCCTCTTTGTGAATAGTAGCTTCACCCAAGCATCAGAAAAAAAACAAGTTTTACACTAACTATGTCCTAAGGCCAATCAGGTAAGAAAACAATAAGCTTTCCACCAGTAATTCCCACCTCAGATAGGTGACATCAGCCCTCTCCTGCCACAGGAGGGAAGACTGCTAAGGATTAGGGTTTTTCTGTTTATATCATAGCATCTCCTACACATGCCCACACTGTCTAAGATGTTGACATACAGAAGACTTCAGTAATCCATGTACTGTCTCTGAGTACATAATCAAATGGTCCTACCACCTCCGTAGATAACATCTCTGTGTTATCTCTATCTTCACCAGGGTTTTGACCCTGGACAATGCCCCCCCCAGACACACACACACTCACACTCCCTTCACCTCCTTCTAAAGTGAGATGAGCAGGCTAAGTCTTGTCTATACTGTTTTTCCTTGTACTAGCTCCTACAAGTGTTTAAGCCACTAACCAAACTTGAATCATCTGGGTCATACTCAGATCTTTTTTCCTCTTTGCCATTGGAATTGGCTATATTCTTGAAACAAGCCAGTGTGAATTTAGGAAAAGGTTTGCTGTGCTTCCTGCTTTGCCAGAGGTTGAAATGAAATGAAAGTATAATTACTGAAGGCTGGATACATAACCTTCCAACTATTCTTCAGTGTGGTCAAACTTTTAATGTTTTTCAGTTATTTATTTACTTACACTTTGTCGACCAGGTTAGTCCCACTAGGCTGACAGCCTATTAACAGGGGAGACCAGAGGGGGTTAGTCATACTGACTAGGTAAAATTTGGTCAGGGCCCTGGGGAACTTCCCCTTCTCTTTTTGTTCAGACAGCTGCCACCAAGGTCTGAATTTTCCATAATGGAGGAAAACAGACTGAGAGTGGAGTAAAGCAGAACACTGAGATATCATAAACCAGTTCTGTAAGAGAGGAGGTTGTTATTATAGAGTAGAAGAAAGGAGGTCTGGAAACTCCTGTGGTGAAGGAGATGATGGATCAAGGTGAGGTGAATGTTGATGCAGAAGTAAGTTGGAGTACTATGGTAGAACATTTATTTATTTATTGCCATTTGTTGACTGGGAAAGTCCACTGGGCTTGAGACCCATTTTCAGTGGCTCCAAGTTACATGAAAATCATTACATGAATTTGTAAGGAAACAATTACTTATACAGCAAGTGAAATAATACAGAAATCTATCTAAACAGCACATATGTTGTAAAAAGGCACACTGCAGTAACAATGGAACATTAACACGTTCATAGGTTCATAGGTTCATAGGTAGGTACTAGGCTATTGACCCTGGCGCCTATACAAGCCCAGCCAAAAGAATAACCTGGCTTTTGCCACCCAAGAAAATTATTTTCCTGTGCCACTGTCGAGCAGAGCCACAGAGGTGATCCCCGGGGTGAATTTCCTATTTCCCATCCAATTATCAAGATTTTTCTTGAAGAGTGCTAATGAGGAGCTTTGTTTGATATAGATAGGTAGTTTATTCCAGAATATGGGAAGTCCCTGGGACAGGAATCTATCCCTTCAGCATGTCCTGTTTATTGTGATGGTCCCTAGAGCATGTAGCTTGGAGGGATTGGGATTTCTTTAAGTGGAGCATGTCCAACAGCTCTGGGTTTGACATAGCTTTGTATGTTAGGCAAAGATCACCTCTGAGTAGGCGATATGCGATGGAGTAAAGCTGGAGATTTTTGAGACGGTCTGCGTAGGACATCTATTTGAGGCCAGTAATCCTCTTTGTGAGGTATTTCTGCTGCCTTTCCAGTTGTTGTAGATGTCTTGTGAGGTACATACCAAAAGGGGTGTTGTACTCTATAATGCGTCTAATGAGTGATGAGTAGAGGGGAACAATGACCTCTTTTTTTCTGCATGAGAAACCATTTGTGATGAGGTGTGCCATGTAGAAGGGTTTCCTGACTACTGTGGCGATGTGATTATCAAAGGAGAGACTACTGTCCACCTGTGTCCCAAGGTCTCTTATCATACTTTTGGTGTTAAGTATACTACCACCTATGTTGCAGTTCATGGGTACAAAGTTTTTACCAAAGGGGATGACAATGCACTTTTTGGTATTGAGCTTGAGGTCATGGCTTTGACACCAGGCATCTGTCTCGGTGAGGCCCTTTTGCAGGATGTCCACATCGTTAGGAGTTTCAATTATGGCTCCTAGTTTGCAGTCATCTGCGAACTTCATTAGCCAAAGACCTTCTGTGTTAGCTTGTACTTCAGAAAAGTAGATACCAAACAGGAGAGGACCCAGGACTGAACCCTGTGGTACTCCACTTGTCAATGGTCTGAAGTCAGATTTGGAGTCTGCTACTTTCACAGTGTGGGTTCTGTCAGTGAGCCAGTTGGCAGCCCATCTTGTGACATAGGGATTTATACCTAGTTTAGTGAGTTTATCTATAATTCCAGAGTGGGGGATGGTGTCGAAAGCCTTGGCAAGATCTAGATAGGCTGTGTGAACCACCTTACCCTTGTCTACAGCTTTGGTGACTGCTTCAAAGAAGTCTATCAGGTTTAGGAGACATGATCTGCCTTTTACAAACCCGAACTGGGTGGGATCCAGAGTTTGGAGATTACCAATGACTTTGTTTACAAGTTCCATCATGATACGTTCCATGGCCTTGCAGACCAGGCTCGTCAGGTTAATGGGGCGGTAGTTCCCAGGGTCCGTGGTGGCTCCCCCCTTGTGGAGTGGGATAACCATTGCTGTGCGCCATTCAGCAGGCACAAAGCCTGAGGTGAGGCTATGATTGAACATGGTACTTAGGTGGGGTGCCAGTTTGTTCTGTAGTTCATGTAGAACGCAGCCTAGGATGTTGTCTGGTCTCGTGGATGCTGTGTTCTTGGCTTTGGAGAGTGTGGTTTTTACCTGTGCAGCCGTGATTACAGGAACTTTGCATTCTTCCGGTATAGAGATGGGCTCTTTAGGGGGTGAGAGGGGGGTAAAGTTAGCACTGAACCTATCTGCCAGGATGTTGGCAATATCAGTTGGGTCTGTATATTTAGTGCCATTGTGCTGTAACTCAGAGCAGATCTGAGTGTTGCCATTGAGATTCTTGACATAGCTATAGAATGCTTTGTGGTTGTCTTTAGAATCAGTGGCGATTTTGACTGTGGTGGTGGTGCTGCGGTGGCATTGTTGCCTCACAGTAAGACGGTGTCCTGTTCGATTCTCAGCTAGAGCGTCTTCTGTGTGGAGACATGCGTGAATGGGCGTACCTTCGTTGAAGGTTGTGCGTCAGGGCTGGCAACTCAGCATGTAAAAATCTACTGCCAATCATTAGCGGACCGGAGTTCCGCTGTGGTGACCCCTAACCGGGAAAAGCCGAAAGACACAACAACAACAACTAGCTTTGGAGGATTTTATCAGGGATCACAGCTTCTTACTGAGGCTGACTAGGGAGCTCCTACACTCATGGGATTTTACTCTCTTTTGCAACAGTTTCTTCCTTTTGTTATACAGTTTGTTTATGTGCAGGGGACTACCAGATTGGCTTCCTTTTTTTTGGAGGATAGCATCTTGGTTCTGTTTGGCATAGTACGATCCATGCTCTCATGTAAGTGCTTATAGAGTGAAATTGTGTAGGATTCAGTAGTCGTAACTGTATTGTCCATCTGCATGGGTGTCATGAAGTTCACCACTTCTGTCTTAAGAAGCATGAAGTTGGCTTTGGAGAAATTTTTTACCATGGTTTCCTTAATGGGAGGTGGGGGCAGGATGTGGATATCTAGGGTAATTAGCTTATGGTCGGATCGAACCAATGAGGCATTGACTTCAGGTGTGGAACACCGGCCACTCATATTGGTAATGACTAGATCTAGGATATTGTTGCCCCTGGTGGGGGTGTGGATAAGTTGATCCAGCGCATTGGAGTTTATGAATTCCTGAAAGCGTTGAGAAAAGGAGTTGGTACATGAGTAGTTTTCCCAGTTAAAGGTGGGGTAGTTGAAATCGCCCATTATTAGGGTGTTTGGTTGAACCCTAATATTTTCCAGTACATCAAGAAAAGAGGAGTGGGAATCCTGGGGCATGGTCGGTGATCTGTAACAAGCTACAATTTGGATTGCAGTTTTGCCCAGAGTCAGTTTCACTTGGATAACCTCGGCTGCATTATGCTGAGCAACTAGCCTGGAAGTGTGGATATCCTTAATGAATATGGACACACCTCTGCCTTTGGTGTTCCAGTCCAGGTTACATAGCCGAAAAGTGTGGCATGAGTTATAGCCTGGTAGTGCAGGGGTGCTCTCTGGAGCCTTGAACCAGGTCTCAGTCACTGCACAGATATCGATGTTCTCCATTTTAAGGAGTGCCTCGAGTGAGTGCATTTTGAGATTTAGACTTCTAGCACTGAGTAGGAAAATTATACAGTTAGAAATATTTAACAATAGAGCTCATTTTTTTATTTTTATTTTTTTTATTTTATTTTATTTTTTAGGGGAGGAGGTAGGAAAAGGGAAAGGTAAGTGTAGTGGGAAGGTACTATTAGAGAATTAAACTTAAAGGTAGGATATATATAGTTATAATCTTATAGCTAGATGGTGGGGATATGTAGATTATATGTGGCATGTATTTAACATAACATTTTCTAGGAACATCATATGACAATATGAGTATATTATGAAAACAGGACAGATTGGTGGTGAGCTTATAAAGAAATTGTAGAAAAAACTTAAAGAAATAGAAAAACGTAATGAGATTATAAAAATATATGAAATTTAGTAGAATAATGCAGTGAAAGAGTAAGAGAAATAGATGATGGAAAATAGAGAAGAGGTTAAAAATGTGTTAAACAAAAATTTGTTTAAAAGAAAAAAAGGGGAAGTTTCTCCATTTTGTGGAAAAGATGCAAAATAAGAGAAAGTAGAATGGATGCAATGGTTGATATCATAGGAGCTGTTAGATATAAGCAAAAAGAAATAAAGGAAGTTGGAAATGTTTGTAGGGAGAAGGTATGAAAAAGAAGTAACATAAGAAGAAGTATGGATTATAAAAAAATCTGAAAATGTTAAAAATGATCTAAAATGGATTACTATGAGAGAAATTGAAGAAACAATAAAAGAAGGAAGGAAATAAAAGAATCAGCACTAAGAATGGGTGGATTATGTTATAAATATTATAAATAGAATGAAAGTGAGAAAATAATCTGTAAACTACTAAATGAGTAGACAGAGAAATTATTAACAAATGAAAAGCTTTGCAATAATGTGATTAAGTTTATTTGAAAAAAAATGAAAGAAACGATATAAAATATTGAGAATGATAACACTGAGAAATACAGATTATAAAATATTTATAAAATAATACAAAAATGATGAAAATGGTTTTGGATAAAGTTATAGGAGAAAGGATTTCCAGATTCAAGTGGAGAGGGTGATAAAAATGCTAATAGCAAAAGAAGTAATAAATATAATTTTGAAAGAAAATAAGAAAGTATTGCTAGTGATGTGATGTAGGAAATTCATTTGACAACAAAGTGATATGGAAGATTTTAGAGACATATGAGATAGGAGAAAAAACTGAATGTGATAAAATATGATATGAAATATGTATGAAATTTATGCTAAATGGATGAGTGGGAGAGGAGGAAAGATACAATTAGGACAAAAGTTAAACAAGGATGCCCATTTAGTATGTATCTGTACTGACTGTGATACCCGTGCACTTGCCCAGTAATCAATGAGCCTCGATCCCACCACTGCCACCAATTAATATGGGATGCCCCCTCACTGGTACTAGTGGTGAGGATTGAGGCTCCTTGATTACTGGGCTAGTGCCACAGATAAACTGAAAGGCTGCCAGCCTAGCTAGATAGAATTTTGTAAATAATTATATGTCATTTGCAAATATTAATATAATCCACAGGCTTATTTACAAATGTAAAGAGAACTATATGTTATGATTAAACTATATGCTGTACTGAGCTTTAACAATTTAACCACAGTGCACCCTGCTGGAAGAAAGGTGTTAAGTAAAGAATTTTACAACTATGTTTGATCTCAAGCTTGGAGACAGGATGTCTGGGCTAGGAAATTATTTCTATTGTTTTAAGACAGAGATAATTACTAGATTTTACATGTAAAGTGCCCTTTATTGCTGCAGCTTCCTGGCAGGTGCAAGATTACAAGGATATGTAAAATTTTAAGTTCTGTGAGCCTGGGGAACTTCAGCAAAGATGTCAAGAATGATGTAATTTATTTAACATTTGTTTACCGGGAAAGTCTGACTTGAAACAAAGCCAATTTTCAGAGGTGGACCTGAGAGAAACACTCCAGACGCATGTCTTTGTAATGTGGGAGGAAACCGGACCACCCGGAGGAAACCCACATGAACACAGGGAGGACATGCAGACTCCACACAGAAGGCACCCCAGCTGAGAATTGAACAGAAGAACCTTTTGCTGTGAGGAGACAAGGCTAACACTGCACCACTGTACTGTCCGTCTAATCTGAAATGACTGAGCAGTACTGTGTATTATCAATTTAAAGGCTATCTCAGAAAGAAAGCACAGCATTTTGTATCATGTCTTGAATCTAGTAAGAACATCCACTTACCAGAACTTGCTTGCTCTGTATGTAAGTAGTATTTATAACAGTGATTTCTCTTAGACATAGATAGGAATATAGCCAGATTAGTCTAGCTGTTTTCTATATTTATGTCAGACTATCCTACAATATTGTTTTAAAGTATTTCCTGTGATTTTTGTACCCTGCAATGTCATTGTGTTGAAGTAATAAGCATTGTCTTGTGTTTTTATTATTTATTAAATATTTTAAACCTTTCAACTGTGGCTGTTTTGTGTAGAGATAATTTAAGCTCTAGAGTACTTGCATGTATTTGGTAATACTGTACAAAGCCACTCCAATAGCCTTGCTGTTCGTCACACTAATTGGATAATAATAATATTGCACAGTAAAATTGGACACCCTTTGGTAAGGGCCTTTATAGTAGCTACTAAGGGTAGTTGGTGGCAGTGGATTACTACTTTATAGCCTGGGTGGAAGGGGGCATAGCTGGAGAACCTGTGCCAGCCTTCCCCAGGAGTGTCTGTGTGTTGGTATATAAATCATATCTCAAGGTGTGTGTGTGTGTCAGCTACTTAGGCAGAGACTTGAAGCACTGGTTGGACAGAGAGGTTACTGGAGATTTTGGCTTGACTACTCAGCTGAGATCTGAATCCTATAGCTGTGCCAGTGGAGGTTCTTATTGAGGATCTGGAGAGAAAGGGAGAAACCAGCCCCAGACTGAGTGTGATCTCTGTGTGCTTTTAAGGGAAATCATACTTTACTGTGTGTGTACTTGTTATCCTCCCAATGTGGATGCCCCTCACTGGTGCTAGTGCTGAGGAGTTAGGCTCATTGATTACTGGGCCAGTGCATAGGTGTCACACTGACAATGAAGGCAATAATTCAAACATGTATATGTGAAATAAAAGAAGTAAAATGAGAGATGGAGAAACAATTTATAATACCTACTTGTCTATCACATGCAGATGATTTACTGATTGTGGAAAAATATGATTTGGATAAGTTAAGTGGTGGTATGAGTGGAGGAATTATTAAAGAAAGTTGGGTTGCAGTTAAATAAGGCAAAACACAGTTTGGTGAAACTAAGAATGCAAGTGGAAAATATCATACTAGGAAGGAACTAAGTGTATTAGGGGTGAAATTTGGAGAATATGACAAAGTAATAAAAACTGGAAAATAAACCTTGAAGAAATAAAAGTTTAATCTATTATTTAACAAAAAGTATATATGTTAATGCCATTTTATATATATATATATATATATATATATATATATATATATATATATATAGACATAAGCTAACATATTTAGGGAATGTGCATGTTTCCAGCTAAAATGGAGAAAGAGATGTCAGAATTTTTATTTTAATTGTTTTTCAAGGTTGAATTTAGTAAAAAGAGGAATGATTTGGAATAAAATGAGGAAGGAGATATGAATCTAAAAAAATCCCATATGATGAATGGCACATCATCCACATTCATTACAAAGTGACCATACATAGAAAGAGCTTACAAATTGGCATGAGACACACTTTATACAGCTGCTGTCATAACTTGCAAATGCCAACCCTAAACTGACCCATTTGCACATGAGCTCAACACTGTAATCTCACTTAACATATACTGTATGCATTTATGGGGGTAAGAAAGAGAGAGAAAGACCTGTAAATGATGATGTGGAAATTTTATATACAATGTATGAAGAAGTATGGAAGTAACGAGGAAGGGAAAAGAAGTAATAAACAAGAAAAGATGGAGGAAAAGAATATGAAATTAAAATAAAATTATGGAAGGTGAAAATGAACGACAATGACACGAACAGAAAATTATGGTATAACAATAATATGAAAAATATTGTGTGATATGTCTTTGGAAGAAATTAAAAGAAAATGTAATCAATGCTATAAAACAAAGAAGGAAAAAGTTTCAGAACTTTTATGAAGCAGGGAAATTTCTCTGGAGAATATTGTTGAAGTAGTTAACAGTTGAAAGTACAATGAAATATAAGGTGTTTTAAAAAAAAGAAAATACGATGAGTTTATTGATGAAGAAACATCAAAGCATTACACTGGATTCAGAAACCAAATAATGCTAAGATAATTTGTGTAATGAGTGGCAATGTGTAAGGTATGTGCAGTTTAGAAAACTCAGCAGCATGATAAAGCCAACTGAAATAACATGGTCAGCCCTGTTATATGCTAATAACTACATAGTTAAGTGTTGCAAATGATAATTTGGCAAAACTACATATTGGTGTGAGTCAGAAATGTTTAAATATCACACAGTGATGCAATACCTTCTTTAGATTTTTTCTTGACTATATGCACATATTCAGGCAGAGTATGGTCATGTGCAATATTAAGAGTTGCTAAAGCTATTGCAACCATGTATCTGCAAGAGGATTTCACAGCAGCCACTGCAGCCAACAGTGCATAAAGATGCCACTGGAGGTACTAGGTCACATGGCTATGCTTAACATTTCATGATCTTCATACAAAAGACATACAGGACCATTACTTTGTGGACAGGTACACTATGCAATAAATACTGGATATCTGTCAGCCTTATTATGTTATAGTCCATTTGCATGATGTACTGGAGGCCATAGACTGTACCCACATTGAAATAAAAGCCTCACCTGATGAACTGGAAGGAGGAGTGTGAACCATAAAGAGTATCACTCCATCAATTGTCAAGTGGCCTGTCATGCACAAGTTATCATCTACAGTGTGTATGCAGGCTACCAGGGCAGTTTCCATGACTCATACATAGGGTACACATGACCTGTATCAATGGTTTTCAATGGTGACTTTCCACAGGGGCATCTTGTGGGTGATACTGGATATGCTGTAGAACCCTGACTCATGACATTAATTAGAAATCAACATAACCAAACTGACCATTACAACCATGCCCTAGCACAAACCAAAAACATTGTAGAGCATGTATCTGGGCTGCTGAAGTCACAGTTTCTCTGCCTGGATACATCTGGTTGTTCCCTGTAATATAACTCTGTCACATGTGCCACAATACTTACTATGCATGCTATGTTGCATAATATTATAGTTAAGAAGCAGTTATAGCAGGGTGATCTTTCTGCAGGGACTGCAGTTCCAGCACCACAGACAGCAACAGCTGAGACAAATGAGACAGAGGAGGAGCAAGCAGCAGGGACTAACCATGACAGTGAAGATGGTCAGGATACACTGTGTTACTAGCAAAAAGGTAGTGGATTGTACATGGTTCTACAACATAACTACACAAGAGTTAAGCAGCTATATGACAGTATAAGTGATGCATGCAAAAATACCAGACTGCGCTAATCTATGCATAGGGTGGTCACTTTGTGCATTGGACATAGGCAACCCAAGTAACAATATACAAAAGCACAGTTATCATCATTTGCACAGGTGGACAAGGGAGTACAGGAGTGTACACCTTTCAAAGGGAAGTGTGAGTGCTGAGAAAAGGAAAAGTGCCTTTATGGCTAGTGTGAGAATTTGGTTTTGGGGGTCAATGTGTAGGATGTGTTGGGGCTGTGGTGCTGTGTGTGCATGTGTGTGTGTCTCTGTGCAGTGAAATAGCCTCAGCTAGCTGTCATGGGTGGGGTCAGGCATGACAGAGGGTGCATGTTTGCATGCATGACTCCACCCGTGACAGCTAGCTCTGCCAGGAGTTGCACTAGCTGAACCACAGCCTATGCTAGATGTTTGTGTACTAACTGACTGGGACCATCATCTGCTGGAGTATGTGCCAGTATGACCATAACCACAACTACAGGGATGGCCTCTATGAGGTGTAGACACATCCACAACTGATTCTGCAACAGAAGTGCTAGCACTGCATGACTGGAACCTTGCTCATCCATGGCCAGGCTGATTAACATTCAGGGATGCAGCTGATGATTGGCCATGAAGAAGGCTCCTTACCCCTGGCAATCAACCCAGAGAAGACACTGCATGGTCCAATGTGTAATTCAGTCTATCCAATGAATCACACTTACAGGTCTTCCACTTCTGTATGTCAGTATGTGCAGTCTGGATCACACTCAGAATCTATGCCATGGCTCCGGTGGAACTAGCATCTCCCTTCATGATGGCCCTGCACACATTAACCTCAGGGGAAATGTGGTAACCATATTCTTGTGAGTACAAGTACCTACCTGTTATGTGGACCTCTCCTGTCCATGAATGCTATGGAAAGATTCAGACATTTTTTATTGGGGACCACCACACTTCCCTGATCTACAATGTCCCCATCAATCTGTCCAATCTCAAATGGTAGTGTGTCCTGGGTATGCAAAGGCATAGGGACTGAGTGCATACTCTGAGCAGAGTGAGTTATACTTCATATATTCAACACACAGTCTGCATTCCCTGACAACATGTCAAATCCTCTAAGGGCAATTTTGAGAAAAACTTAACAATCACAGCCAAGGATAAATCATAAGGCCTTTTACAGCTACCTACGTAGCCCAAATGGTAGGATCCAAATATGTGCCGAACTAGTGATTAACAGTGTCATACACACTGATCCTGCACAGAAAGCAAACCTGCTAGTGGACAGATTTGGTGAAAATTTCACTCCCTTATCCCCTCCAAACTTATCACAGACCTTGCTTCCAACCCCCCACCCACCCTACATATCCAAAGAGCAGGTCATTAAAGCCATATTTAAAGCAAAAACACAGCCTCTCTGGGACCAGATGGCATCCCAGGCTGTCTTCCAAACAAACTAAAACATGAACTAGCATCAACATTAAGTACCCTATTCAATCACAACTTAACCACTGGCTTTGTTCCTGCAGAATGGAGAACAACAACAGTTATTTCCCTCCACAAAGGTGGCTTACCAACAGACCTAGGGAATTAAAGACCCATAAGTCTGACAAGCCTCATCTGTCATGGACCTCATAAATAAAGACATAGGCAACATCCAAACCCTGCAACCAACCCAATTTGACATAGTCAAGGGCAGACCCTGCCTGTTAAACCTGGTGGATTTCTTCAAAAATGTGAGCAGGGCTTGATGAGGGCAAATCTGTGCACACAGCATACCTCGATTTGGCAAAGGCTTTTAACACAGTCCCACACTCAGGTATTACTAATAAGCTTAGCAAACTGAATGCAAATGCCTTTGTTGTAAGATGGGTTGCCAACTTGCTCACAAACTGGTCACGCACTATCAAAGTGGGTGATTCCACACCAACCAGCAGACCTGTCACCAGCGGGGTGTCACAAGAGTCAGTGCTGGGCTTCCTACTGTTTGGTATATACTTCTCAGAAGTTCAGGCCAAAACTAAGGGGCTGTGGCTGGCCTAGTTTGCGAATGACTGCAAACTGGGTGCAATTACTGAATCCCCAAGTGATGTCAGTATACTTCAGGAGGGTCTTATGCAGACCAACGATTGGTGTCTTAGTCACAGTCTCAAACTGAATGCAGAGAAATGCATCATCATTCCCTTCAGTAAAAACATGTCCCTTCAGACTATCAGATTAACAACAATACCCTATGTACCTATGAAGTGGTAAGAGATCTTGGATCACAAGTAAACTGCAACCTTAACTTTGACCAGCATATGTCTACTGTAGTAAGGAAGGCTTTCTACATGGCATACTTTATGAGCAAAGGCATATCACCTCTAGAGCAAAGGAGGTTATAACCCCTCTATACTCATCACTATTCAGGCCCATAATTGAGTATAATTCTCCTTTTGGCATGTACCTTACAAAGCACCTGCAGCAATTGGAGACACCTCAGAGGTTTCTAACTAAGAAGGTCAAGGGATTCCAGCATGTGCCTTACACAGAATGACTAAAGTCCCTGTCACTATACTCAGTATTGTACAGACTTCTTAGGGAAGACTTATGCCTGGCTTAGAGAGCTATCTCTGACCCAAACCTAATGAATTTGCTGCACATCCATAAATCAAACGGGACTAGAGCTACCCATTCCAGGGACCTAAATATGGCCTGTGACTTGAAAAGGACATACTGGAGGAACAGATTTGTCTCCCAGTGACTGCTGCATCTTTGGAATAGGCTGCCAATTCATGTGAAGCAGAGCACCTCTATGACACTGTTCAAAAGGAATGTGGACAAGTGGATGGGGCACCTTAAATTCTTACTGGGGATAGCACTCACAACCCTCCTGGACATGAGCAGTCATTACTAAATACAGTCTTGGGTATTGACTAGAGTATCTATGGTATTACATTGGGAAGAAATGGCTAGGCTGGACATGATCTCCTGGTCAATAGCCTAGTAATCTCCTATGATCCTATGATCCTGACTCTGCCAGCTCATCCCTGCCATCATTATCAGAGGCTAAGGATCCTCCAACATCAGATGAAGGCAATAAGACAGTGTTGGTGACAGATAATGATTCATCTGTTAATACTTCAAAGTAAACCACAGGTCAGGAACACAAAGTTCAAAACACTTTTCTGCTTTAATCCACAGACTTAAAATACAATAAAAAGTTGCTTTTAATCAACAGACTCAAAAATCAGTAAGCGCTTTCATCCAACTCAGACTTCCTCAGACTGAATAATATAGTAAAATACTACTAGCTTAAAATACTACTAAAACAAACACATGACCATTTACTTATGATGTAACTTCCTCTTTTTTAAATATGCAACAAAAGCAGACCTATCATTCATTCCAGGTGGATAGCATGCATTCAGTTTAACTTGCCAAACATATTACTTCCACCCGAGCTCATCTTCAGCATCAAATCTATTGTGCACATTTATCACTTCGTCTAACACAATAAACTTGAAATTCACATGACAACTTGCATTATTTTTATAATGTTTACCAAAAGCATTTTTTTCATCTTTCACAGATACTGCATATTTATGCTCATAAATGCGTCTGTTTAATTCTCTAGTTGTCTGCCCCACATAAAATGAATTGCAGGACATACATATGCCTAAATAAACAATAAATCTCAATTTGCAGCTATATTTTCCTTGTATTGTTATCACATGCCCTCCCACTGTTAGTTGTTTAACATCTGTCATCAAGAAGTTACACATATTACAATTTAAGCACTTATACATTCCTGTATTAATAACCCTATTCTGTGTGGGTAGAGAAATGGGGGGGGGATTTAATCTAGCTTGAAATAAATTTTTAAAACTTCGTCCCCTTTTCTGTACAAATAATGGTCTATCTCCCACAACTTTCATCATCTCTGCATCTGAATTAAATAATTTCCAGTTATTAACAACAATATTTTTAATGGAAAAAGCATCTATGCTGTTTTCTATCTGCATCAACGTCACAAAATCACTTTGTTTTTCATTAACATTTTCAGACACTTTTGGCTTGTGTCTGTTACATCGACTTTCTTCTAGAGCTTCTGCTACTACTTTCTTAGGATACCCTCTACTCACAAAATTAGCACATAAAGCCTCACTTTCTCTGACAAAATCACTTTCCTTGTCAGTTAACCTATCTACCCTTTTCATTTGACTCTTAACTATATTATTCTTAGTTTTGTTTGGATGTAAACTATCGTAATGCAGATATGCATTATTTTGAAACTTTTTTTTATATATAGAGGTGCATAGACCCCCATCTTCCTTATAAATATTTAAATCCAAATAGTTGATACTCAATTTGTCACAGGCTGATGTAAATGTTAAATATGAACATACCTCATTTAAATACTTAAGAAATAGATCAATACCATTCCCTCTCCAAACAAGAAAAACGTCATCAATAAAACGTTTATAGAATATAATATTACACTTATATATACTTTCATAAATATGAACTCTCCCATCCCTGCATAAAAATATTTGCATAGCTCGGGGCCATTGCTGCCCCCATAGCTACACCATTTGTTTGTCTATATAGCTCACCATTAAACTCGAAGAAATTATAGCTTAAAATTAAATCTAACATATCTAACTAAATCTAGCTGGAAATTATTTAATTCAGATGCAGAGATGATGAAAGTTGTGGGAGATAGACCATTATTTGTACAGAAAAAGGGACGAAGTTTTAAAAATTTATTTCAAGCTAGATTAAACCCCCCCCCCCATTTCTCTACCCACACGGACTAGGGTTATTAATACAGGAATGTATAAGTGTTTAAATTGTAATATGTGTAACTTCTTGATGACAGATGTTAAACAACTAACAGTGGGAGGGCATGTGATAACAATACAAGGAATATATATCTGCAAATCGAGATTTATTGTTTATTTAGGCATATGTATGTCCTGCAATTCATTTTATGTGGGGCGGACAGCTAGATAATTAAACAGACGCATTTATGAGCATAAATATACAGTATCTGTGAAAGATGAAAAAAATGCTTTTGGTAAACATAAAAATAATGCAAGTTGTCATGTGAATTTCAAGTTTATTGTGTTAGACGAAGTGATAAATGTGCACAATAGATTTGATGCTGAAGATGAGCTCGGGTGGAAGGAATATGTTTGGCAAGTTAAACTGAATGCATGCTATCCACCTGGAATGAATGATAGGTCTGCTTTTGTTGCATATTTAAAAAAGAGGAAGTTAAATCATAAGTAAATGGTCATGTGTTTGTTTTAGAAGTATTTTAAGCTAGTAGTATTTTACTATATTATTCAGTCTGAGGAAGTCCGAGTTGGATGAAAGCGCTTACTGATTTTTGAGTCTGTGGATTAAAAGCAACTTTTTATTGTATTTTAAGTCTGTGGATTAAAGCAGAAAAGTTTTTTGAACTTCGTGTTCCTGACCTGTGGTTTACTTTGAAATTTTACGTTGTTCCAGAGAGGTGTGTTTTTGGTGTCATCTGTAAATACACCAGAATAAAAAAAATATCCAATGTAAGTATGATCAAGCACCACAGGTTTTGGCTTCCTGAAAATAGACATCTCATTCAGCTTGTTCAGCTCTTCAAACAAAGATCAAACAAAGAAAAATAGAAAGAAAGTAGGAAAAGAGAAGAAATTCTGCTTCATTTGCAACTGATGCAGGACTTGGAGCACCCGATCACACCTCCTAGCACTTTGTGCCCAGGGAAGCCACCCCCTTCACCCCACTCTTGCTTCACTACTGCCAGTCACACTCCATTCTCGTGTTACAAGCTCGGCTCTGTGGGTGACAGGACAAATCATATTAGTCACCCTATAGTGGACTGTATCATAATTAGGCTTTTGACCACCCACAGCATCAATATTGTCGACAAGTTCCCACCAGACATGGTCATAGAATAGCTGGTTGGTGAAATGTACTGCAAAGAACCATACATCACTGAAACAGAGGGTTATCCAGTATCACCTTATTTGCAGCCTCCATAAACTTGGGCCTCTGGGTGGTTGTCATTTTCTACACCTTTTCCCTAGGTATAGCTCTGTTGGTATGGAAACAGTGAAATTAACAGCTGTCATCATAAATGGGTCTTAGAAAGCCTAAGAGTAATACTAAACTAATAGGGCTTTTGCTCTGCCTCAGCTGGTCCTGATACTAACATATGTGCATTCACAAAGCAATCTTCAATTGAATTTCGGGTATTATTGTGTACTAAGCACTCCCACCCCCCCCCAAAAAAAAAAACAGCAGTTGACTGTGAGTTAACAAGCATGGAACTTAACAAGTACATGAGCATTATAATTTAATTGGTACAGAAGCTCTGGCTAATCACATATCTGTGAGGAAGACAATAATACAAGGGTGTATGATACAGTACTGTTGCTACAACCTGCTGTAACAAGCCTACATGCTACTATGGTCATTACACTTGCAATGTACTCCTTAAGAGAGTTTGGCTAATATAATAAGAAACACTAACTAACTGACATTGCTTCCAGATCTTATATTAAACATCATACAAAAAAACTGCCCTTGGGCAGCAACACAGGTGTCAAAAGTACCACTCATTTTATGTAAGCAAAAATCTTCTTTAGAAACAAATTGTTTAGGTAACGTGCAAGATTCCAGCACTCGTAACATTGTAGTTGTTATCTTCTTTATAAGATGAGAATCTGTGCTTCTCGTTGAGCTTACCCCCCCCCACCCCAGGCAAGATGATTATGCTATTTAGGGCTCATCTCATTACTATTTCTGACTCTCTCAATTTGTGTGATGATTAAACCTAATAAACGTCATGAAAACTACTATAAGATGTGCACAAGCATGAGCACCTGCAGATGGCTTCGTGTACCTGAAGTGTGCATAAAATATTAGGACTGATAGAAATGTCATCCCATAGTTAACCCCTGAAGATGGAGGTACAGTAGAGTAGGTATTCTCACCAACAAAAAGAGTGATGGAAGACTGTTATGTTTTCCATGTTAAAGCACCTTTGGAACAACAACAGTCATAATAATAATAATAATAATAATAATAACAATAATAATAATAATAATAATATTACATTATGTATATTGTATTATTTTGTCATCCATCCATCCATCCATTGTGGAAATGAGATACCCATCAGTGCCTGCTGTTGCATAGAGGCGGAGGCATGTACAGAGTAATTTGGGTGCCAGTTCCCTGCCATTTTTCCTGATATCATTTAAGGTGAGACAGTTATGGTTTGAGAAAGTGAAGGAAGTGCTCCCTTTAGAACAGAAAGGTGGTGTGAAGTGGAGTCCAAGATGTTTCTGGACATCCTCCATAATAAGCATTAACAGCCCTTGGCTCCTGCAGGAGGGCTATATTAGCTCACAGTATAGGTTTGATGCCTGGAATAGTTTGGCCAAGACTGTTACACATACTACTCGCATCCCACACATGGAAGAACAGTGGCATGTCACCATCACAGTGCCTTGAGTCGAAGCAAGCCTGACCTCCTTGGACGATGGGAAGCTGAAGTTAGGGAGCAGTCACCACCCCACTCCTATAAGTGCATCATAATTTAACTAAGCAAATAACTTGCCAGGGCATGTCACCAACCAATTTTTCATTATGACTATCTTAAATTGCAAACCTCTGCAGAGATTAAAAAGAATAGGGAGATGCACTGGAGCAGAATAGGGCACTTTATTTATTTATTTGACATTTGTTAACTGGGTTTGACCATGTGGCCCATTTTCAGTGGAGACCCGAGGAGAAAAGCTCCAGTAATAAAAACACAAAAAGATAACATAGTATGGAATATGCAAAACCTAAGAAAAACAGTGCAGCAATACAACATAAACAAAAATTACATATGAGTACACACACTTAAGAGATTGCCAGGATGAGTAAACATGCTATTGAGTAAAATGTCTCTGCTTGCAGAGTACCATTTACAGCCACTGTATATAATTCTGTATAAAGCTTATACAGCAGTGTCATATCAGTCAGTACTGAAATATATTAATGGTAGTATTATGACTGTGCAATGTTAGAAGGGCATTTCTGCAGCCCTCCACCGATATAGGTAGACAAGTGTCTCATCATGTTAAAAATCTATGCGAGGTTTACACACACTCACACACACACACACACACACACATATATATATATATATATATATATATATGTGTGTGTGTGTGTGTGTGTGTTTGTGTGTGCGGGTCTACTTTATATAATTGAAAAAACACTTACTTGAAATTTATAACGTCGAGACCACTTTAGCGAAATGTCATATTATCACATACCCGGAACATCACAATGTCACTCTGGGAAGCTAACCATTGGGCCCCCATGGTGAGAAAACAAATCAAAGCAAATCAAACCCACCCATGTGGGGGGTTTTGCCCCCTACACCCCCTGCTAAATGCACCAACTACGAGACTGCACTATAGTGGAGAAAAGAGCAAAGTTCACCATGGTGGCACAGTAGTTAATTTCCCAGAGTGACATTGTGATGTTCCGGGTGTTCGAAAATATGATGTTTTGCTAAAGTGGTCATGACATTATGAAGTTCAAGTAAGTAGTTTTTCGATTATATAAAGTTATTTATATTTATATATATCCATGAGTAGTAGTTTACTGGGACTTTCACATTAGATAAAGTAGAAGCATGTGTTCCTTGTGTATCACCTGTGCTGGACATATTTATTGTGTGATCAGCATGTTTGTTATGTATATGTACAATTTTGTTATTGTCAAAGCTCAAAGAGCATCAATGTCCACAAGCAAAGATATACTGCCCTGATAAATAGCTACTACAGTTAGAACTCTGTGCCCCCTACACCCCCTAACTATATATACTAACTCCAGGATCGCACTACTGTGGGGAAAAGGGCATATAGCATTTTCAGTGTTTTGAGTTTCAGTCAAATGCGTTTTCAGTGTTTTGAGCTTTCTATCTTATGGTGTTAGTGAAATGAGTTTCTATCAAATGAGCTTTCTATCATTTGATAGGGACCTGGGAAATGCACATACAGGTGCAATCCAAAAAAAAACTTGCACGACAGGCAGGTGCATGGCCAAAATAGAAAGCTCTAAGTCAAAAAGGCAGCCAACACCCAGAATGAATGTTTCCAATATTCATTTATTCATTTATTCTGACCCAAACAGACCGGTTTCGGCACAAAGCCTTCTTCAGTGATAGCATGACACTCCATCAATTGACTTAATATAGCCATAAGATAATTGGCTAATAAGTAAATAAGAAAGGACAATTACACATTTAAAGATATCATACCAAAAAATAAAAATGAACATAAATATCAAAATGTGTTATGTAAACATGCTGAAAGCAGAAAATTTATCATATCTTAATATCTTAATATATACACTGTAAAAACAAGCAAGCCTGACTGAACAACTTATATGTATATATCATCTTATAAACTATCATTAAGACTTGGGTTAAATAACCCCCCTAGTCTAATAATCCAAGCCTTTTCTTTGCTGTTGAACATATTGTGCCATCCAAATGTATTAATATTGTCACCCCGATGGCATCAATAATTTGAAACTGAAACTTTGTGCTGGTATGAAACAATACATGTTTGTATAAAGCACTAGATAGACATTTGTTCCTAATGTCACTAAAATGTTCTGACATCCTGATTCTCAATGGTCTTGAAGTCTGCCCAATATAAAAGGTAGAACAGGAACAGGTGGCAAGATATATGACCCAACTGGTCCCACAATTGCCAAAACATCTAATCTCAAAAACTTTTGTTGTATTCCTGATAGAAAATTCTTTATATTTCCTCATATATACGCAAAATGAATAATGGCCACAGGGAAAGAAACCCCTTAGTTGGTCACCAGAAAGTGTGAGTTGTGTACCACACGTATTCATCTGTCTTCCCTTTTTATGTAAGTTCAGATATGATCCCAAAGTACTACCTCTCCTGTATGGAAACTGGCACTCTGAGGCAAGAATATTAGCCAAAGCTGGGTTAGCTAGTAGGATATTCCAATTACTTTTAATCACATTTTTAATAACACTAGTATTCCTATTAAATGTGGTCACAAATCCAATGGGGACAACCCCTGTATTGTTTTTTCTTTACAGCTAAGCAACTCATTTCTGTTAAATTATGCTGCCCAATTATATGCTGACATGATATGACCTGATTTATAACCTCTGGCCTTAAATTTGTTCTTTAAGTCATGCTGATAGTATTCATAACTTGCCTGATTGGAGCATATCCTTTTGATTCTCAAAAATTGAGACTTGGGAATATTTCTTATAATATGTTTTGGGTGTAGATCGTTGGCATCCAACAACGTATTATATTGTGGTTATTTTCTGAAAATTTTTGTATCAAGTCTACTATCACTATTGCATATTAAGAGTAAATTCATAACCCCACTTGTTGTCATTTAGGTATTGAATGAACTCCAATAGATATTCCTGATCAGACCTCCAAACTAGCCAGCAGTTGTCAAGGTACCTATGCCAGATGTCCAGTTCCTCTATATAGATATTGTGGGCCCTATCATAGATAAGCTGTTCCTCTAGGAACCCCATAAATAGGTCGGGATATATTGGTGCAAATGATGCCCCCATTGCTGTACCTTGGACTTGCCAATAACAATCCTGATGAAAATAAAAAACATTCTTGGTTAGTACCTGTTCCACCATACATAGTATCAAAGTACTGAAACCTGGTGGATAAAGATTACCCTTGGCCAACCAATATTCAATGGCCTGTAACCCGGCCCAATGCGGAATGTTAGTATATAAAGATTTAACATCAAGGGTGCACATCCACCAGCCAGGCTCAAGTTGGGAATCTGCCACAATTTGTAGGAATTCAGTTGTGTCTTTCAACTTTGATCTAACTACACTCAAAAGAAGTTGTAGATGTAGAGTCAAAAATTCTGAAAGTGGTTCTGTTAATAAACCCTTGTCTGATACAATAGCTAATATAATAAATGCACATACACACAGACACAGTAAGTGGGCTGGAGTGAGATTAAAACCCCTACCTATCTAGTGTTATACACTACAGATCACACTACTTAATGCATGTGCATGGCGTAAGCCTGGATGATGGTCTCGCCAGTCCTGACTTCTTCGGTCCTATTTGTGAGACAGCTTGTAATCCAGTGAGTTATGTAGGGATTTATGCCTAGTTCTGAAAATTTATCAATAATGCCTGAGTGGGATTTTGTACTGAATGCCTTGGCCTGGTCAAGGTAGGCGGTATGCACTGGATTTCCCTCATCCATTGCCTAAGTGACCCTCATGAGGACATCTACCAGGCTGAGTAGGCAAGACCTTTCCTTAACTAAGCCAAACTGGGATGGATCTGGCATCTGTAGGTTGCCAATGCCCTTGATCATTTCCATGATAATTTGTTCCATGGCCTTGCATATTGGTCCTGTCAGACTAATGGGTTTGTAGGTCCTGGGATCAGTGGATGCTTCACCCTTATGAGGAAGGATGACTGCTGTGGTCCTCCATTCACCTGGCATGTAACCTATTTTGAGGCTGTAGTTGAAGAATGTCTCAAGTGGTCCTGCTAGGTAATGTTTTAGTCTATTTAGGAGGCAATAAGAGATATTGTTGGGGCCCACTGAAGCAGTGTTTTTGATATAGTGAGTCAAAGCCAGGACCAGCTCCATGTTGATAGTTGTGGGGTATGCTGGAAGGGATTTTATAAGGGTGAGTGGGGGGGCTGAAGTTAGACCTAAATTTATCAGTCATTAGATTCGCTGGGTCACTCTGGTCAGTGAAGGTTCTGCCATTTATAACCAGTTCTGCACACTGTTGAGTGTTACCTTTAAGGTTCCTGACATAGCTGACCCTGTGATTGTCCTTAGCCTGGGAGGCTATGCTGACCTCATAATTTAACTTACTGGACTTAATTAAAAGTTTCTTGTTTAGTTTAATCAGTGAACTCTTGTCTTTATTAGGGTAGCACTTTCTGATTTTGGCCATGACCATTTTCCTTTTGTTATATACCCTGTTAAGGTTGGGATTTTACCAGTGTGGTTTAATTTTGATGGTTATGGACTTACATCTGGTAGGCACAGCAGTCTTTATACAGCCATTAAGATGTTTGCACAGGGTTTCTGTGAATGATTCTGCATAGTTTGCTGTGATCCTGCGGTTCAAGTTGGGCAATGAATTTTGACAAACTGTTGCTCAGTAGGATGCAATTTGCTTTAGAATAGTTCCTAATTGTCACGTGTTTATTTGGGCCTTCTGAGTTGATTTTTATTCCAAATGAGGCAGCTTTGTGATCTGAAATCAACAGTGGAGACATAATACAGGGGGGGGGGGCATCACACTCCCATGCTGGTGAGCATTTTTGAACCTCCGGTGGTGCAGAGTATTTGTGTTAATAATGTCCAGGAAATGTTGTGCCTGTGAATTTGAGGTACTGTATGCTTCCCCTTTCTATAAAGGTCTAGTGATAGGTCCCCATGAATAGGGTATTTGATTGGATGGTAATTATCTCCAGTAGGTCTAGGTATGAGTTATGAGATTCTTGGGGCATAGATGGTGATCTATTGTTAGCTAGGCTATGGCAAGGAATTTATCTATGGTGACTTATATGTGAATGAACTGCAGGGCATCATCCTGTTTAACCAACTTGGAGGTATATTTTTGTTGATGTAGATCAAGACACCTTCACCTTTAAACCCTGTCTGTCCTGCTGTTGATCTAAATGTATTGAAATCACTGTAGCCTTGCACTGCCAAAGTACTTTCTGTGGCTTTAAACCAATTCTTGGCAATGGCACAGGTGTCTGTATTATTCAGAGTAAGGAGAGCTTGTAAGGTGTGGAGTTTCTTGTTGAGGATCCTAGCATTGAGCAGTAACATCTTAATTATGGTTGCTTTGATTTTTAATTTTTTTATTATGTTGGATGGTTTGGCATTTTGGCATTGCCTAAAAAGGCTCTAAGTTGGTGGATTAAGTTTTAGCCACTATCCAAAAGCCTTGGGGAGGGGGGCAGGTGCAGACCATCCCTGGCAAAGCAATGTAGTCTGTTAACCATGTCTTCCCATGCCGATCGATATCAAATACCCCTGGAATGACACCAGCAACTAATCCAATTGCTAAAATCAATTGTTTTTTTGTTCATGATGTTGCATCATCTTTGGTGAAAGAAGAATGCCATTGAATGCAAGGTGCATACCTGTCTGTGAAACATATTCAGAGAGATCTCTAATGTATCTTTTCATATAATCTGGTGAGGTGCACCCACATGGATTATGATAGAATCATATCGTACCTGTAGTGCAGTGATTTGAACACATGCATGTGTGATATTATGGATCCCGGCTCCAGATAAGCAGCTGCCGTCTGCCTTCTCCTTGTCTATCCTGGTGACTGGGGCATCTATGTGTCACACAGTGGAATCCCTTATGACAGGAGTCCTAAGTAAAGTGTTTGCTTATCTTATGGGCTTTGATCTTGGGGACCACTGGGTGTAGGCTTATTTGCTATGTTTGCTGTTGCTTTTGGTGTATGCTTTACAGATTGCTGAGGACAGGCATTGCCTTTTGTTAACTTAGGAGTTCTCTGAGGTTTGGGAAGGCTTCTTTTAAGTGCCTCAACATAATATGGCCTATGTGTGTGGTGAGTGGTATGTGGGAGGATGTAGAGTGCGTGTTCTTGACAAACTTGCTTGTAAGTGAGATTTTTGCCTCCAAGGAAGTTGTGGATGTACATCTCTTGCATACTGTGTTAGTTTCTTTAAGGATTAAATGGCTGCCTGAGAACATGAGACAGTTATTACATTTTTTTCAGGATGGCTATATCTACCATGCTGGCCACAGACAGATTTGGAAATTTCATATCCATGTTTTCCAGACCTGTATTAGGGAGGTCTAGTATGGTTTAAGGACTGGGTTTTACATAGGTCTCCTGCAGTGGTTTCTGGAGTTAAGGACAGATGTTAGATAGAGCAAAGATATTGAATTATAGGTTCATAGTTTCTTAGGTTGTTACTAGGCTAATGACCAATAAGGCCCTTAGATGCCTAGCTGCACATCCTAAACCATTTGGGTCCAAGAGTATCATGGGCATCTATATGGGCAGGCATGTTAGTAGTGAGGTAACTAAGGATTTGTATGGGGTGGCTAGTTAGGATAAGACTTTTTTTATGGATGGCCTCTATTCATAAGGCACATGGGAACCAGACTGAGGGTAAATTTATGATTTGCCACCCAAATGACAAGGTTTTGTTGGAATAAGATCAAGGATGAACAATGTTTTACGTGGATGTGGAGCCTATTCCATACTATTGGGATCCTTTGGAACACATATCTGTCCCTCCAGCACGTTTATGTCACAGTCAAAGTTCAAATCCCTGGATCTAATATTTCTAGTGTTGTTTGTTTTGCGCACATGCAACAGATCTATCAGGGATGGGTCTGAGGAACCCCTATAAGCCAGACAAAGACCCCCTATCAGCAGCCTGTGGGAGACTGAATACAGTGGCATTAGTGTTGTATGACATGCAAAGTGGCTGCTCTAAGCTTAATTCCAAGCAATGCTTCACTGCCTTACAGGTTACAGCCTAATATAGTTTTATAAGCAAATTTTACTATCTTTTCTCTTTCATTTTTTTGTCAATTTTTCTGTTACTGTAAAAATAACAAAAATGTGAAATTGAATACTTGGACAGAATATTGTTTGTAGCAATCTGAAGATTATGGAAAGGAATATGTTAAATAACATTTTATAATAAAAACAGAAATTATGAAGATGTACTAAAGGAAATAAACATATGGTCATGGTAGAGAGGATGGGGATACATAAGGATGGGGATACATAAAGACATTTTAAAGAATATTTGATGTTGCTGACATAAAAACTTCGTAAATCCTGCCCAGATTCTTTTGCATTTTTTGAAATTATAAAAATGTTAATATATGTTAAGAGAAATAGAAATGATAAGATGTATCTTATTAATATGAATGTGTAAATAATGTGTAAATAAGGAAAGATGCAAATTAAACACCCCATACTGTTTTCAATAGGTGCCATGGGACCTTTTACATCTACCTGATGTTCTGCCTAGCCAAGGAGATAGGACCTTGTTTTAACATTAAATCTAAAGGTTGGTACACTCAGAAGTGCAGCACCCTCCTTAGGCTGCTCTGCAGTAATTACTGGAAAATTAATCAAAGTACTCGGTGTGGCAATAGATCCCACAGTCTTCTGATCTTTAAGCATCAAAGGCAAATGTGGTACATATTGAGAAACTAACACTGCATGACAGCTTTGTTTTTTTTAATGCATATCACATATGTATTGTGATCTGTTCAGTTGCTCATGTAAAGCATTCCTGAAGTCACAGCCCATTATTATATGGTATATGTGGTTTCTGTATCTTGAGAAATGTTAGTATGAGGTACAACTGTGTGAAAGGAAGTGTGTCATCTGAGTCTGAGCCATATATGCATACTTATTTAATGGTATAGTCACCAGTGTTGAACTTGACCAAGACCTACTTTCCTTTCCTGTGTTTTCATTCCTAATAAATTGCCAGAGATGAGCATTGGGCTCTGTTGTCCCACTCTGACCATGGTACCCTTGCTTTATTGCTGCTTACATTCATCTATTGATACACGGCTTTCAGTGTCTTGGAGGAACTTAACGATTGTGTTGTTTCCTTACAGTAGGATGGCCAAATCCAGGTACATCCCAAGAAGTAAAGATTTGTGTTGTGCAGAGTAATATAATAAAGCAGGCAGTTAATTCTTTATTATCTTGAAAATTGCTACTAGAATATACAATTTAATACTACAAACTGTGCCTATAGGATGTAGTAACACCAACTATTTACAGCTTTGTAATTATAAAGCTTATGCTTTACTGAATCTACTATTACATGATACATTGAAGAAGGAAACAGGTTAGTGGAAAATTTGAAAAAGATATTTCCTTGCACTTATGATTCAGTGTATTAAAGGGCTTAACTAATATTTACAAGAACTGAAAAAAGTGAATGCTTAAAAAAGTACAAAGGAAGCCATTCATACACTCATTTAAAGTTGTTAACACTCACCAATTATTTACAGTAATTCTAGGAAGTAAGAAAGTCTAGACTACATTAGAAACACTTATCTGTACCATTACTTACTTACCTGCTAATATTAGGAATGGATCAGATTAAAGTCTCAAAAAGTTTCATTAGACAAATTATTGCTTATATTTAATTCATGGTGGAGCTTTTCTGTACATCAGTACCATTAATATACCATATGTTGAGATGAAAAAACTCAGCATGGTTCATAACAAGGATCTGCTACAGGGAGAGCTGCGAGCTACACTGCTACATTTTCTGAGGTCAGCTTATATATGTCTATATTAAGATGTTAGCTGTCAGGTGGGAGGTGTAGGCTGATGAAATGTAAGGGAATACAGCCAGCTTTGTGTTATTGATGTGGATGAGGTGTACTTGATCTTGTCTGTATACTGTAAAATGTTTTGGTTATTGCTATCTTAGTGCTGCCTTCATTATTCTATAGGGCTTGTCACTATAAGAACTCGCAGCAAGACATCCAGTATTTTACTTTGCTGACAGGTAAATCCAGAGAATAAAATAGTCTTTGAGGTGTATTCCTTCTTGGTCGTTGTTCATTTTGTTTTGGGGCACTGTATTTTAATGCAGCATTTCTACTAGCAGTGGTTTGTATTCTTGAAACATCTTTTCACATGTGTGAGTTCTGCTGTAGTAATTTTATTTTTGTTGTCGTGGTGTTTTGGCTATCAGATTCCGATAATGTTCCTACATTTTGAGCAGACTGATCAAGAAAGATTTCACTCTGCAGAAATTTCTCAGCATCTACTGCACCATCATATAATCTTATTTCTCCATAATGAATTGTTTGCATTGTGGCAGGGAACTAGAAAGTAGTTTTTGTACACAAAGCGTGCTTCATAGAGAAATGAGTGCATCCTCTTTACATTAAATTTGCTGGTAAGTCTTGATAGATCCTAAGCTTGTGACCAATAGTGTTTGTTGTTTACAGGTATGACTCTGCAGAATATACTCTTTATGCCTGAAATCAATCAGTCTAAACAACTTGCCTATCTGTAGGTTACTGAACTGAGGGCTGTTTTGCTAGGCAGATCAGTCCTTGCAAGAAGAGAGAGACAGGTGAGCAGAGAGAATAAGAAAAAAATGATCACATTGTCTGCTTCTAGGTTTTCTGGAAAGCTCGCATTCGTCATGTTATTGCATTTGAATTTGTTTAGTAAATTGTCTAGTCAGTCCATATACTAGTAAAAATCATATTGTTCTTCTGGGCACTTTTTCTTTGAGTCCTCCATAAATTTAGCTTAGCAGACAAATGCAGTTTAAATTAAATTAACTTTTTTTAGGTTACGATATCAATCTTGTTCTCTTTTGCCATTTCCCTGAGCTCATTCGTATAACATAGAATCAGACCTTGAAACCTCTTAGAGTAAGAAATCTGGACAAAGCCATAAATAAAAGTGGGACAAAGACCCAAAAACAGGGACGATTTTTAAATATTGTTCTTACAAACTTAGAAAGTTGATAGAATTATAGGTTTTGCATTAGCATGAATTTTCTGAAGGCTATGAAGTCTGAAATTCAAATGTCTGTTATTATTTTCTAACTTCAGTCTTTGATGATTTACCACAAATTTGCCAGAAAATCACAGTTTTATGAAAAACAGACAAAAAGTATGAGGGAAAAATCTGGACATTCTGTGAAAATCTGTACAGTTGAGATGTTTGCATAAGCTGTGTGATATAAGGGCAATCATCTTGTTAAGTTGGCTTTTACTGGAAAGGCACACACAGTCTCTGCTACAACTTCCTGAGAGGGAAATGTTAGTTTGCTTTTTCACTTTTTATTCTTTATTGCCTTTTTCTATTTTGTATACTGTGGTTTGTTTTCTTTACACTGTGTTTTACTTGTATTCTGCTTTTAACTGCATATCAAAACTTGAAAAGAGATCACAGCTGTGTCTCTTGTGAGTCAGACAGGACATGACTCTTTCTCGCCCTCCCACCCTGTTACTGTTGTATTCTTAAACACCACTGTTTTTCTAGTTGCCTGCCCCTTATGTTAAATTGACCATATATCTCCTTCCCTCTCTCCTTTCACTGGCTGGTGTGAGTGAGCACAAAATTATCATTTTGTGAAATCACCCCCCTTCAACTATTTACATTTATTGGCCACCCCACTGTATTCCATAGTACCAAAATACAAAAGTGCTCACCCTCTTTCAATCTATCTTGCTCTTTTAAAATAGTACCTCTCCACTTAGATAGCTAAAACCTAAGTTACCCACTTTCATATCTAACTGCTTAAATACACTGCAGTGTTTAGGATATACCATTTTTTCATCTTACCTTTAAACATCTATTGCAAGACCACCAGTTATTGGAGAGCCCACATTCTGCCTCTCAGTAGTCATTTTGGAATTAGTGCTTCTGTTTTCTCCTGGTGAGAGAAGGAGTACAGAGACATTATTTCCTGGAGACTGCTGATCACCAGAAAGCCTAATAACTGCTTTATATGTGACAGCTTGGAATCTGTGCTTATATTCTGGTCCTGGTGAGAGAAGGAGCAGAGTGCTTTGATCCCTGACTGTTTCTGGTTGGAGAGTGAGTGTCTGTGCTTAACATTCTTGATTGGTCTGGTTGCTATTCAAAGCCTCTACCAGGAAAAGGCTACAAGCCTACAGACCCTTGCATCATGTGGGACAAGACTGTGGATCACCTAACAAGCTGTGGACTGCTTCTCGTCTTGGGATTGGTGCTAACAGTTTGTTTCTAGTGAGAGAAGAAGCAAATGAGCATTGCATCCCAACAGAGTGAAGCTGTGGTGAGACCAGCATTAGTAGTAGTAAGGCAGTAGCTTTTCATGCAACTCCTCTCTTTTCATCATTCTTGACAAGCTAATTCTTTGTTTTCAATAAGTACTGTTTGATTTGTTTCTGACTTCAGAATATCTGCCTAAATACGTCATCCTTAATTTTTTAGGGCCTACATTCCCCTCAAGTGTTTGGCAGTGCTCTGTGTAGACTCAGACACCTTGAGTGACATTTTTCCTTTAAAAGCACAATTGAAATTTCTCCAATAGCTAGTTGTACACAGGACAACTAGTTTGCAGTGACAAGCACTGTCCCCATAGTTGCAAACCACATACTCCTGACAGTGATTGATATTCTCACTCTAACTTTCTAATCAATAAAAAAGGGTCTGTTGCCATGGATATGAATTTTCCTACTGTCTTTGATATGGGCTTGGTGGATATGGGCATCCTGATGCAATGTATAAATTGCCTAATGTTTACTGACAGCCAATTAATTCTCAAACAAACTAATATGGTATGTGACAGATGTATTTACACAATGTCACTGGAGGCAAAGCTCTCACATAAAAGTACTCCTAATGTCAATAAGGTTGTCAGTAGTACACACACTGCACCCATCATATGCAATTCAAAGCAGATGTATTACCCCACATATGCTGAGGCACTTAAATGTAACCTTCCTAAACCACAAAGACCTCCTAGATGAAGTACACATAACAAATACCCTCAGCAGCCCCAACTGTGTTCTTTTAAAACAACACCCACATCAACACATAGAGCTATGTCTCAGGGAGCCTCTACCTCTAAGCCCATAAGACAAGATACCACATAGTCCAACATTCTAGTCATTGGAGACTCCATCATGAGACACACCGATGTCCCTGTCACCAAGCTGAGTAAGGCGAAAGTCACGCTCAGTTGCTTATCAGAGGCTATGATCCACCACATTATTCAGGCACTCAGGTTATTGGATCAGAATTACCAGTATGACTCAGTCATAGTCCATGTAGGAGTAAATGACCTGAGATGTACCTCCCTAGACTATATGAAGAGAGAAATCATGGAGCTCCTGGAATATGTGTCTCATCCAAGGATGATGCCACAATATGAACAGAATATGATTGACTTTAATAATTGGCTTAGTTTCTGGTGTCATTATATGAGAGTGGAATATTTGTCAGCATGGAAGGAGATAGTCAACAGACCACACTGCTTTGCCAGGGATGGTCTACACCTCTCCCCTCTAGACTTTCAAATATTAGCTAAAACTTTGTTTTCCCCCATAGTACCTTTTTTAGGCAACGCCAAACTGAAAGTACTTCCGACACAGCAATTCAAAACCAAGAGTATCTAAAGGTATTACTGCTCAATGTTAGGAGTCTAAACAAAAAAACTCCACTCCCTAGAACCTTTCCTTACCCTAGAGAATGATTACATCTATGCAGTCACTGAGATATGGTTTAAAGCCGCTGAGAGCAAACCAACAGTGCTAGGTTATAATTCCTTCCACACATTTAGGCCAGCTACTTCACAGGCAGGGACTAAAGGTGGAGGTGTCTCTCTTTACATCAACGATAAAAATACTTCAAGGCTGGTCAAACAGGAGAATGCACTTGAGTTGCTCCATGTTCAAATCATCATAGGCAAAATCCAATACAACTTCCTTGCGAGCTATAGGTCCCCCTTTATTACCCAGGAAACCCATACCATGTATTTAAACTTATTAGAAACACTAACCAGCCAACCCAATACCATATTCATGGGTGACTTTAATTACCCTACTGTTAACTGGGAATCCTCTATGACACCAAATGTACATGCACAGATATTCCTGGATTTTGTAAACACAAACTCCCTGGACCAGATAGTCAATACACCAACCAGGGGTACAACCATACTGGATCCAGACCTCACTAATATGGGAGAGTGCTGCACACAACCTACTGTAATGCTTTCCATGGTAAGGTCAGACCATAAAATGGTCTCCTTTGAAGTAAAAATAAAACCTGGACCCCCAGCTAAACCTGGAATATTCGAAGGCTAACCTGCTGCTGTTAAGTGAGAACCTGGCAACATTTCAAGCCCTCATAAACCCTACGAACACTGCTGCCTATGCAGAACTGTTCACAGAAACCCTGTACAAGCATGTTAATAGCTGCATAGAGGCAGCTGTACCTACCAGGAAGAAGTATAGTACTAGCTCAAAAAGCAAGCCACCCTGGTGGAATCAAAAAAATCAATAGGCTGTATAACAGGTGGAAGAAAATCATGGCAAAAATTAGGAGGTGCAGCACCCAGCAGGATAAATGCACTGTCATCAAGCTAAACAAACAACTCAGAGACAAATAAAGTCTACCAAAGCCAAATTTGAAGAAAGTTTGGCCTCCCAGGCCAAGGACAACCACAAAACATTATTTAGCTATGTCTGCAACATCAAAGGCAATACACAGTTGTGTGCAGAGCTCATTGTAAATGGAGCCACCTATACTGAGCCAGAAGACATGGCAAACCTCTTGACATATAAATTCAGCTCCAACTTTTCCCCTCTCTCCTCCTCAACCTTCCCTCAGGAAATATCACTAAATATAACTCCCACTAGAGAACAGGTCCTTAATGCTCTATCTAAGACCAGGAACACTGCATCAATATCCCAGGATGCCCTCTAAACAACATGAAACATGACCCACTGGGGCCTCTGGAATTACTATTTAACTGTAGCCTCCAAAAAGGTTTCATGCCTCATGAATGAGGAAAGGCAACAGTCATCCCTCTGCACAAAGGTGGGCCATCTACAGACCCTCAAAACTACAGACCCATAAGTCTCACTAGTCTTATATGAAAAGCCATGGATAGAATTATCATGGGGATGATCAATAGAGACATAGACCTCAGACACTGGCCCCAAGACAGTTTGGTTTTGTCAAAGGCAGATCATGCCTATTTAACCTGGTGGACTTCTTTGAGAAGGTCACCAAAGCAATACCCCTTAACACCCCTTAGAGCTGACCCAGTAGTCAGGGACTTAGGGACACACATAGATAGTAATCTAGCCTTTAACCATCATGTGTCTACAGTGGTGAGAAAATCCTTCTATGTTGCGCAACTTATAAACAAAGGTATGGCATCTAAATCCAATGAAGTCATTGTTCCACTGTATTTGGCATTCATCACACCTATCATTAGTACAGTTCCCCCTTTGGTATGTACCTAAGCAGGCATGTCCAACAGCTGGAATGTCCACAGAGGTTCCTCACTAAAAGAATACAGGGCATAAGTAAAATGTCCTATGCAGTCTGCCTCAAGGCCCTATCCCTGTATTCTGTGTCCTACAGGCTTTTGAGGGGAGATCTATGCTTGGCATACAGGGCATTGTCAGACCCCACTCTGATAGACCTCCTGCATATCCACAGAACAAACAGTACCATAATTACCTCTTCTAAAGAATTAAACATTGCCTGTGATATAAATAAGACCTGCTGGAGAGAAAAATTTGTATCCCAGAGACTACTGCATCTGTGGAACAGGCTCCCCATCCATGTGAAGCCGTGTTCCTCCCTAACCCAATTCAAATACAACTTGGACTAGTGGATGGGAAACTGGAAATTCATCCCTGGTTTGGCACCTATGTCTCTAACAGACACAGGTGACATGTAAATGGTTAATTTCACAGGTCCATGCTTATAGTTATCAAGGGTATAGATACTTGTCAGAGATTTGGGATGCACGGCTAGGCTTAAAAAGGCCCTTGTGGTCATTAGCCTAGCAAACACCTATGAACCTAAAAAGTACAAGGCATATTTCACTTAGGATTTAGTCATATCGTGGCTACCTGTGTATAAGAAATATAATTGTGTGCAAAATGTGAATACCCAGGCAGAGTTACTTGGAGAACTAACTTTTTTTCTTTCATTCAAAAGCAGACATTCTTTGTTAAGCTTTTGGTGTGGAGGGTGTAACACTGCATCTGGCATTCAATATACAATTGGCTGACAGTTTAAAATAGCTATTTTCAAATTCTTCACACATTTACCCTGCTTTTGGGCTTAGTAAGGAAGTCTGTAAGTTTCTAGTAGTGCTGCAGTTTTCCTCTTGTCTGCAGAGTTGATGTTAAAGCCACAAAGTTGCATGTTAAATGACTTTTTTCTGGCAGAAGAGGAACAAAAATTTCACTACCGATTTTCTTTCTTTTTTTTTTTTTTTTGAGTAAGTAGCTTAAAATAGGCTCAGATCATCCACAGTTTTTAATCTGACAGGCTAGTTTCTGTTTGATAGACAGCAAACTTTTGAACCAAACTAACATACTTGCTGGTGGGCTACTTCTCCCCTCAAAAAGAATATGTTCTTGTAAAGTTTACTATCCTGTGGCTGCAAAACCCCTAACATTTGACTCATGTGCACAAACACACGAGTACTGGACTTCTGTTCACCCTGTGCTGGGATAAAAGTGAATGATCTTAACATAACTTACCCATTTACCACTCAAAAGTACAAAACACTGATACTCCACTATACCATAACGAGGGACATGAAGGAAGATGGAAGGTTTGAGGAGTTATTATACAATGACTGGCCATTAATATTCGAAAACAAGAACATTGATTGGTCAGCCCAGTCAGCGTGCTCATTGTAAATTCGAGCATATATCAATGGAAAAAGGTCCAGTCGCCAGGACTTTTCTTCACTGGTACATACTGTAACCTTTATTTTTTTTTAACAAAAATAAATAAATAAAATCAGAAGTCCAGGCTCCAGACATACGAGAGAGACAGGATGGAGAAAATACTAGGAAAATCAGGTACATTATTCAAAACTAAAGACACGTACCTGATTTTCCTTGTATTTCCTCCATTCTGTCTCTCTCCTACTCCTAAACTGTCTGAAACATTTTTTTTTATTTAAAAAGAAAAGAAAAAAGGAGCAATGGAGGCCTTCTTTTCTTCACTGGTTCTTTTCCAAAGCACTGATATACTGGCTATGTGTGGGAATGCAAGTTCCATAGGGTCTATATTACATAGTCGAAGTTCCATAACTTCGACTACCATATGTATGAACACATATGTCCGAAGTTACAGAACTTTGACTATGTATAAAAAAATAATAAAAGGGAAAATAAAATAAAAGGTTATATGCAGGGAGCAAGCCCTCCTGCACCCCCGACCCCCGCTCTTTAAATATACCAACTCCGAGGTCATGCTACAGTACAGAAAAGGGAACATTTCCATTACTGCACTGTAGCAAGACCTCAGAGTTGGTATATTTAAAGAGCAGGGGGTGTGGGGGGGGTGCATAGCGGGCTTGGCCCCTTCTTACAGCCCTTAGGTATGTTCTTTTTTTTTCTCGAATCGAAGTATGACAACTTCAAACTTATGGTTTCGACCATATCACGTTCGAAGTTGCCATGCTTCGACTATGTAATATAGACCCGTTCCATATGCATGCTCAGTACATCAAAAAAAGCAACAGGATGTGTAGGAGAAGCAGAAGGACACTATGGCGCCGTTATGCAATAATATCTGTATAATAGCAATAACTGACTCCTTGGTGTGGTATATTAGATTTATCCACAGCTGGCTTTATTTAATCACTCGGGCTTCACCCTCATGATTAAACCACACCAACCATTGGTAAATCTTAATACACCACACCAACGTTGGCAGCTATTGCTATATTATTATACCCCAGAAATGGTATCTTTATTAGCAAAATGACACTTGATATGTACAATCAATTCCTGTCACTGGTTTATAAATAAGTCTGCCAAAAGCCTTTTATAATTTATAACTGGGCACAATATACTATGAGTTGAGAAAGCCCTTCTCCCTGTTTTCATTGTGGCAAGTACTCTGCCAGTGGGATCCCTGTCTGTAATTATCTTACTAAACCCTCAGACATGATATTCTGAGTAAGGAAGAAACTCAAGAAGATCACACTATCTCCTTTTTAAGATGGAAGCTATTAACACCCTTATTAACAAGCACATGGGTCAGCAATAACCTGCTTTCTCCATTCCCCAGTACTTTGTCTCACCTTTCCCATCTCCTTTTTGTTGGGCATATACTGCCCCTAGTTTCAAATATTAGAGGACATCTCAATGCTGGATTTTTTAATAACTGGTGGATTTTGAGGTTAAAACTGAACTGTTTGCTGTTGACTAACTGCTGCATCTTACTCCTTCGATTTATAGAGTGCTGACTGTATCAAAAGAAATCTCTGGAATGCAGACTGATTTTCATAAACTATACCATTATCCAAGCCCACCATATTTGTTTTCATATGTCTCATGGTGATGAATCAATGGAAGTTTTAGGGTTAAAACTGTTGTGGCCCAGTATAAGAAGACTGTTCATTTGCACCTGGAAGATAAAGGTGGGAAATATACAGTGGGTTCTACTATCTGGACAAACAAATCTAATGCATCTCTACCTTTAAAGTCACAGCCTCTTGGCAACTTACATGCCATCACAATGAGTTGCTTATTTGCTTTCCTAGTCCTGACAAAATGACTTGGAGTGTCTAGCAGTCTTTCAACAAGCTGAGGTAAATAAGAGACCTGAGCTGTCTCCAGACCTGCCCTCTAAAAAGAGTCAGTGCTGTCACTGGATGGAGGGAGGTATCTGTTATTTCTCTTTTTCTGTTCAGTGTCATCACTGGATGGAAGGAAGTATTTGTTATTTCTCACTTTTTGACCAGTGCTGTGGCTGGATGGAGGGCGGTATCTGTTATCTCTCTTTCTGATCAGGGCTGTCACTGGTTGGAGGGAGGTATCTGGTATTTCCCTCTTTCTGACCAGTGCCATGACTGGATGGAGGGAGGTATCTGCTATTTCTTTCTTTCTGAGAGGAAAACTAACCTAAGCATGACACTTTTCACCTCAAACATGTTGCACTTTTTGAGCTATGCCATGTTGTCTGACATGACCTTTGTTGCACAAACTTCAGCAGCGCCTTCTGAACTTCATTTGGGACAGGAACAGCCATATAGTACTTGAGAAGCTTTGGCTGACACATCAACATCAGGCATGAGGCTCTAAAAACCTAGCAGTGTATGCCTGTGTATCACTATTAACATGATAATGAGAATCTATCTTCAACCACTGCTTTAGTGGGTTAACATGGAGGCAAGTACACTGGCAAAAGTTTTCTGATGGCCATCTTGTCATATCCTGGTAGTCTCAACTTACATTACAAAAACCTACATGCATATGATGCAGCTTTTAAAACCTAGAAGGATGTAGCCATAATATAGTACAACCATAAGCAAGGACTAAGTCTCACCAGGGAAAGGGCCACTTTTATGGCAAAATGCTTACCTTTATGACTGACAAATCTTTAGCTTGGAAAACAATGGGATCTGAAGGCATATACATCTGTATAGAGAGTCGAGTATGGCACCTCATGACACTTTCAAGAAAGACTTCACAACCTTAATGAAAGAATTTGATTTATAAAGCAGTGTTCACCTGATATTTCTCCAGAATATCTGGACTAGTGTAAATATATTAATCTGAGTATCATTTCAGTTATGTTTTCATTGTAATCAGTATACTTTCCTGCTAAGAGCTTCTCTAACTAAAACAAAAGTACAATGGGCATGGTCTCACAAATACATATTAAATAAGCATCTGAAATTTAAATTTAGTTTGTTTATCTGCCTGCTACAGAATGAGTTACAAGGCATATTCTCTTCATACAGGTTCAAAGCAAGAATTTTTGGACTTTTTGTGAAAATTGTTAACTCATTTCTAAACAGCTTTTTGTGTTAAATATTTGTTTATTCATTATTCTGTTTTTGTGTAGACTATAAAAGATGAATGGGAAAACACAGTTTAGATGGAGGCCTGGGGTGAAAAGCTCTTAACACAATACAAAGTTCAGTGCTATTTTAAGGCAGATGTACCAAACATTGACACTAACTGTAACATAGATAGTACCATGAAAACAGCAGTGCAGAAAATGCAAACTGAAACGATAACTGGCTATAGTAAATGTAGGTTTATAAAAACAGCTATTCCATCGCAGATAGATACTTACAATTAGGAAAAAATAAATGCAAATGGTAAAGATGTTTTCATATGCATGCTTTGAGAACCTGGTGAGCCAATTACAATGCTATAAAGCTTTATTAGTGATGCATACCTCCAAACACATACATAAAATGCCATACTTGGAACTTATGGATCATAGCTAATACAGAATAAAGACGTACAGGGTGATGTAAGTGAGGGATGGGCAGTACATAGAAAAAAGAGAAAGGAGCATTAATTCAGGTGTGGGAGAACGGTATTAAGAAGCAGAAGTGGGTTAAGGCACCTGTAAAAGTACATAGTGTGTAACATATATTAAATAGATAAGTAAGTAGAATCTGTGGAATGAGGAGGGTGAATTCTAGAATTATTTTAGTGAAGTGTTACAAGGAGCTGTAATAGAAGAGTCAGAGAGAGGCAAGTAGAGGTTTTGGATGTGTAAAAGATAATATGGTTAGTAACTGGAGGTGTATTAAAATATAAAACTGTAGTAATGAGCCAAAGTATCAAGGATGTAAAATAAAACAAAAAGTAAAATAAAACACCTGGAACTTCCTCCTTAAAAATAAGTTACATGAAACAATGTATTGAAAATCAAGTACTGTCCTCATTCTTTTAAAAAAGTGGAAGAAGCTCTCATGTTTTATTTTCATTTATGCGGCGGTATGTTATTAAAGACTTCTGCTGAAAGGCTAGCCACTCATTGTTGAGAGCATTGTCTCTAGATGATGGTCACTGCTGATGTGAGATCTCAATACCATGCAAAAAAATGGAAAAAAGGTGGTTATGGATGGATGGATGTTATTAGGGGGATGACAAGGTGAGCTTGTTAGTGAATTCCAAGCAATTAGACTAGATATAGGATTTGTTATAGGAAGCAACACAGATGAAGCAAACATTACACTTAACTTCATAGTAAGATACATATGGGGCTATATAACACACGTACACTTGTACACTTCATTACATATATAAATGGGATCAGACTTTAATTCTTCATTAAGCAATAACATAATATATTTTCCTTACTTGAACTGTGATGCTTTTAGAACTGCAAACTTTAACACATAGCTTGCAGATAAGATATTTGTAGAGGGTTTGAAGAGCATGGGTTTGGCTTTCTTAGCAATGAGATTAAGGGTGGATTCCTACAGGCAATATTAACAGCAGTGACAATGAAGAAAGAGTATGAACTTCTGCACCTGAAGTGGTAGACAAACACAGCAGGGAAACATCAGCAGTGTATCAACTTCCAGATTATTTAGCAAAATGAGAGAACATGGTGGCTAGAACTGAACCCAACTGGACCCTGTGCATGATATATTAAAAAAATAGGCATTTCCAGTGTTATACTCTAGTATCTGCTTTGAATGTAGTTTAAAATCAAGCCATTATGTTATATGTGGATGCCAAAGCAGTTATGCTTTTCAATAACAAGGACAAAGTTAACTGTGTCAGAAGCCTTGGAGAAACCTGACAATAATATAGTAAACACTTTTACTAAGGCCAAAGTGAATTAAGCAGTTATTGATAGTAGGGTGGTGCCTTTTTCATGGTTAGATTGTAAGCTGAGTGAAAATTAACACCTGTTATTAGTAAACTAACACTTGATTTTAAAACATGGAGTTTATACTGCATTCTATTTTACAGAAAAAAATTGGTGTTGCCAAACAAAAATTTGATTTGTAAAAAAAATCTATATATTGCTTTGAAAAAAAATGCAATGAACCCGACCGGGTTTGCAAAAATACTGATTTAAAAAAAAAATAAAATTAACTAATTTATTGCTTTGGTAAAAGCTAATGCTAGATTATGATATGGCCAAACAGTGTTGAAATGGTATAGTCTTGCAGTTAGCTCACTTTAGAATTACTAAGGTTGCGAGAAAGGTAGCAATGTATAAATAAAGGTACAAAGCTTATCTCCCAGATACTAGCAAGCCATTCATTATAGCTTAATTCACCAGCCTACATCCTAACAGCATAAAGGGGAAGTTAAGTGACTCTTTAGTCCATTTAAGTATGTGTACATTTCTCATTTTGCTATGCTGGCTGTAAAATTCAGCATACAATGGCAAAGGCATGATGACAAGGTTTAAACAGTTAGCGCTCGTTTTTTAATATGGGAAAATCTTTTATTACGGGCATGTGTACTATAAGTATTAAGTTGTCTGTTATACAAAAGGTGTTTTTAGCATGTTAGGTATTGGTGACATTAAGCACTTTCAGTGCAGTAAGGTGCTTAAAAAACATTGATCTAGCTTTTATGAAAGAAATATGCTGGGCAGGTCTGTTGATGGACGTAATGAATGAATTAATTATTAATTAGCCTTTTGTTATAGGGCTTTTTATATCATGTGATTTTGAAGATCAGAATTTAAATGTGCTACTTTTAATGTTTCTGTTTGTCTGAAGAAGTTTGCATGTGATGCAAACGAAAACCATGTACAAATAAAACTAGCAGTTAACAGTATATAGCTACAGTTTCTTTCTTGTGGCACCGGACATTTTTTGCTGTTTTTCATGAGTTGGGAGTTTTTTTTTGTCTTTTTACTAGTAATACTAATGATTGAAGCCTTTCTAAAGTAAATGATGCAACAAAAATAAATAAATAAAATAAATAAAAACATTTACTAACTAAGTTCTACTAGTGAGACAAATGTATAATAGGCTCACAAGAACTATGTACTAAAAGTATGACGTGAAATCCTTGCATGTTGTAACTACAATTTGAATTTGTCACAATGATCAGCAGGAAGTGACTCAAATTTGAATTTGGCATCATTCTACAGAGAAATATCCTCATGCCTTTAAAAGGATCATCCCATTAATAATAAGATATCCAAAAGCCCCTTTGCAAGTAGATTAAAATAAATTTTATTTCTAAAGTTAAAAAACAGCTGCGATGTAATTCTTCGCCACAGTATATTACAACCTGTTATACAAGTTGCCACGATATATTGCAGACTGTAACATACTGTTATGAGAGATTCAAACTTGATTATTAATATGCTTCAGATACATAAATTTGCAGGCCATTATGATTTACTTTTTACTCCTAAACCTTATAATACTGAGGCTGGAAATAAATTGTTAAGCTCACAGTACTGTTGCTGGACAGATACGGTACAACCTGTCAGCTGTAAAGAATGCAGGTAAGATGTCAAGTTAATAAAAGATCTGATAATATATAGATGGTGAAACTCAAATGTGGTGAGGATGTATTGTTTAAATTGTGCTAACATAGTGCAGGCAAAAGGAAAAAAAACACAAAAAGATATGCTGTTCAGCCTCTCAACAAGACAGTAGAAGAAGTGTGCTTAATTAAATTATTTCTCTGAAGTAAAAAGTACATATAAACACTCTTCAACATTGTAATGTTCAGTCATTTTATTTTATTCCCTAGATACTCAGAAAATTCAGCAAAGAAGAAATTAAACAAGAAAAATACAGAACAACAGACAATCCTAACATCAAATGCTTGATTAGGAAAGGACTGCCTGCACTACGCATTCCTACTACTATTAATTAAGCCCTAAATGCTAATTTGGAACTAAACCAATTACAGGGTAGCTACCTCTTTGCCTGGGTGCTCCTTTGTCCTTAACAGTTTCTCAGTCACTGGGAGATTAGTGAAACATTCAGTTCATATGGAGAAACCACCACAGACAAGAAATCCTGTACCCTGCATATATTTTGGAATACACTATCCATAAAGCATACTAAAGGTACTACAACATTACCTGTGCATGGACTTGAAGAGGGCTACAGATGAGAAACAGTTCATTGAAGGTGCAGCTCTACTCCTCTCTTCTAGGGACGGCTCATGCTATTGGACTGCAGGACTGCAAACCACCTCCCAGCTGTAAAATGAAAAGAACAGAATTTGTAAAACTAGCTGTGAGTCCCAGAACTGCACATGAATGCTCAGCAAGTTCCTAACTGGACTGCCATCTAACCAGTCCAGATTACAAAGAGAAGGCATCAATGTACGGATGCCCAGAAGTCTATGCGGTTACAAACCTCATAGACTGGAAGGAGAACAGACTGCAACATCTGCAGTCTAGATAGCAACTGATTGGCTCCCAGCCTGCAATGTCTGCAGTCTAGATAGCAACTGGTTGGCTCCCGGCTCAGGAAGCTGCAAGGGAACTTGAATTCTTATTTCATGCTCTCAGCTCTCGGGACTTGGACCGATGATTTTGTTCCTCACTACTGCTGCTGAGCTGCAAGGGAATATATACAGGAGGTAATGCTGTGTTGTGCTGCAAGGGAATATATATACAGAGCTGCAATTCAGCTCGAACTGATGGTTTTCTGCTGTGATGATTTTTTCCTCACTACTGCTGCTGAGCTGCATGGGAAGGGAATATATACAGGTAATGTATGGGGGGGATGTGTGTTTGGCAGTCTCAGGACTTGCACTTCACTACTGCTGCTGAGCTGCAAGGGAAGGGAAGGGAATATATACAGGTAATTGGGCGGTGTGTTTGGCAATCTCAGAATTCACTACTGCTGCTGAGCTGCAAGGGAAGGGAATATATGCAGGTAATTGGGGGGGGGTGTTTGGCACTCTCAGAATTCACTACTGTTGCTAAGCTGCAAGGGAAGGGAATATATACAGGTAATGGGGGGTGTTTGGCACTCTCAGAATTCACTACTGCTGCTGAGCTGCAAGGGAAGGGAATATATACAGGTAATGGGGGGTGTTTGGCACTCTCGGGACTCGGACTTTACTACTGCTGCTGAGCTGCCAGGGAATGGAATTTTGTGTGTGTAATTCAGCTTAGACTGATGGTTTTCTGCTGTGATGATGTTTTCCTCACTACTGCTGCTGAGCTGCAAGGGAATATATACAGGTGTGTGTGTGTGTGTGTGTGTGTGTGTGTGTGTGTGTGTGTGTGTGTGTGTGTGTGTGTGTGTGTGTGTGTCTGTGTAAAATGTTTGATGGATAATAACTACAGAATTGCAAGAATGTTGGAATACAGTTTCCCAACTCCCAACCTGTAAGTTTTACATTAATCAGCTCAGCTGTATGATTATGACTGCACAAACCACTTTCTCACCCTTTCAGTATGTTTCTGCTTCCTGCACATGCTGCAGCATGGAATTATTATATAAAAGTATGAGGAAATTGACTGTCAATGTGGCTTTTGTTTTCTACTTTATATTCATGTAAATGATAAATATATTGTGTTTAACATAGTGTTTTAAAAGTCATCAATAAGCGAGAAGATAAAATGTTTTATCTTTTCTTTTCACTTCATCCATTTAAAATGTCAATATATGTAACCAGAAATTTGACTAATGAGATTTTTATAAGGAAATATTGTCCATGGCATACATAAACAAATGACTTGCTATCCTTTATATAATAGTACGGAAACTCTCTATGGATATAATTCCTTCTATTTTTTATATATAATTTGACTTATAGTTGATAAACAGCCCAGACTTCATATTCTTCAGAAAATACATGGTAACACTACACAAAACCTTTTATTCTAGCAATTATCTAAGTTTATAAGATCAATATTTGAAAATTGTCCCTATTTTTGGGGCTGTATTCCCCCATTATTGGCTTTGTCCAAGTTGTTTGTGCTAAGAGGTTGAGCGCTATGGTGAGAGCTGAGAACTGAATTCACTGAATATGTTTGTGGGCTGTATTCCCCCATTATTGGGTTTGTCCAGGTGTTTTGTGCTAAGAGGTTGAGAGCTATGTTGAGAACTGAGAACTGAATTCACTGAATATGTTTGGGGGCTGTATTCCCCCATTATTGGCTTTGTCCAAGTGTTTTGTGCTAGGAGGTTGAGAGCTATGGTGAGAACTGAACTCACTAAATGATAGCCATTTAAGTTTCAGTCTTTGTGCCTTTCACAAAACAGCTTATATGGCGTAGTAGCATGTTGCTCTTGCTCTGACTGTAGTGCATAGGGTTTAAGACTTGTTGGCAGTGAAATGCATGGTGGTGACATAATTTTTACTCTAGCAACTTTTCAAGATTATACAAGCAATGTTTAAAATGTGTCTCTGGTTTTTGAGCTTTTGTCCCCCCAATAAAGTTTGGCTTTTTCCAGATTTCTTGTGCTGCAAAGTTGAGAGATACAGTTGAGTATCAAATGGATTTTACAAGGAGTTGAGAGTTTCAGGGGAAGAGAAGTTTAGTGCTGCTTATGCTGAGTCTGCTTGCATTGTTAATAGCATAACAGGTCGAATGCTTGCTTTTGATGCAGAAGGCTGTGGATTCTACTCCTGCAGTATTTAGATGCATTGCTGATACTGTACTATGTTGTACTTTTAAAGGGGGTGGATGCTACATTCCTGAGAATGTCCTCTTTGGCGGAGATACCTAGTAACTATGACCCTGTTATCAGTTTGCTATCCATTCCCTATTGCAATATTACTAGCTTATCATTTTTTATGTGACATAGGCAATTTATTCCTCAAGGGCAACAGGCACTTTATTTGTAGATGAAACAATGAAATATAAAGTTGTTTGCTAGCAGCAACCTCTTCATTAATTACAGATCTCTTTAATGTGGAATTATTTAGATGACTTTTACTTCTGCAGAGATTGTGCATATTTACTGATACTGGTGGAGTGTAGAAGTTTGAGTAGACTTTTATGATGGAAATGCTCTGAATTGGGCAGTTTTGTCATTATTGGTGCATACATTTTGTCTTATTGTTTACTGGAAAATATTCAAAACAATAAATTTAAAATGCCCTCTAACAGCTGTACTGTATTATACAAGGAATATAATTTAATACAAATCAGGAAGGTGTTTATTGATTATCTGATCACCTCCGGTACGCCCCCTCACAGTTCTTGGTTGGATGTGTTCGATTAGGGACCAGTTAAATCAGCTGTCTACAAGCACAACATTTTTTTTGTTACTGAATATTTTCACTGAGTCTGAATGCTACTGAAAAGTGATGAAGCCAGATTGAAGCAATCACATCTTAGATCTTTGTTTTTTTTTTGGGGGGGGTACTTATTGTCCGCACCCAGGGCTAAGTCCGTCTTGTAGAATTTCTGCCGCACAATTCTCCCGGCTGAACTATACATCTCAGCTGTCCAGATTTTTGCAGAATGAATAGATTTTTGCTTCTTATTTTTGGTTTGCTCCTTATAAAATTTGTGGTTTTCTGGCAAATCATTTAGGAATGAAGTCACTTAATAATGACAGACATTGAGTTTCAGACTTCATACCCTTCAGAAAAGTGTATGTTAAAGCAAGACCTGTTATTCTAGAAACGAAGTTTATACAAGAGCAATTTTTAGTACTGTTTGTTTGTTTCCCCAATATATTTGGGCTTGTCCAAATTTCCTGCATTAAGAGGTTGAGAGGTATGTGCAAATAAATCACTTTATAGAATTAGGTAAATCCAAACCTCTCAACTCTCCCCGATTTTGGCTCAAAATGTTGCTCTCCCCCTAATAAGCCCTCCACAAAATGACAATTCTGAAAGAAACATGGAGGGTTCACAATTAATAAATAATTGTAATGATCAGAGTTACAGATTACTTTTATTTTAGAAATGCATGTAGAGCCTCTTATTTTGTCAGCTGCTCAACTTAACAGTACTAATATTTTAAAAAGTGTCCCTTCTTTGACAGGTTCCCAGCTGTATTGTGTGGCTATTTTATATTTTCACATCACATTTTTAGTCCGTTTTTCATAAAATTGTGGTTTTCTGGCAAATTAGTGGCAAATCATTAAAGATTGAAGTTAGAACATAAAGACAGTCATTTGAATTTCAGATTTCATACCCTTCAGAAAATTCATACTTATGCAAGACCTACTATTCTATTATCTTTCTAAGTTTATAAGAACAATATTTAAAAAGTGTCCTTATTTTCAGCACTTTGTTCCACTTCTATTGATGGCTTTTTTCCAGATTTCTTGCTCTGAGGTTGAGAGGTATGACAAATATGTCAGGGTCATCACCTTCAACCAGAGACATTTCAAATTGTGACATACTTGTTGTAGCCCACTCCCCCATGTAGTGACTCTGGATGTGTCCAAGCAAGACAAGGAGCAGTTATGCAGTGTAAGTGTGCAAAGTTCATAGGTTCATAGGTAGGTACTAGGCTATCTGCCTGAGGGCATTTATAAGCCTAGCCAGAGTGTGTCAGCTTTCGTCGTCCCATTGATTAATTAACTGAGCCTCTGTCAAGAAGAGCCAATGAAGTGATCCCAGGGGTGTATTTTCTGTTACCCATCCACTCGTCAAGGTTTCTCTTGAAGAGTGTTAGTGACGGGCTCTGCCTAATGTACTTAGGAATTTTGTTCCAAAGCATGGGGAGTCTCTGTGACAGGAATCTATCCCTCAAGCATGTTCTGTTTATTGTTGTGGTGAGGTTTAGCTCACTAGAGCGAGTGGCTCGCAGTGACTTGGATTTCTTTAGGTGGAGCATGTCCATCAATTCTGAGTTGGACATGACTTTGCAAGTCAGGCAGAGATCACCTCTGAGTAAGCGATATGCCACTCAGTACAGCTGGAGTTTTTCCAGTTGGGCTGCATAGGACATATGTTTGAGGCCAGTAATCCTCTTGGTGAGGTACCTTTGTGGTCTTTCCAACTGTTGGAAGTGTCTTGTGAGGTACATCCCAAATGGGGCATTGTACTCTATGATGGGTCTGATGAGTGACGAGTAGAGGGGCACTATAACCTCTTTATTTCTAGATGCAAACCCTTTAGTAATTAGATGGGCTACATAGAAGGATTTCCTAACTACTTTGGCAATATGATTGTCAAAGGAGAGATTACTATCTACCTGGGTCCCCAGATCTCTTATTACCTTTTCTGTATTAAGGGGGTTGCCACCTATGTGGTAATTCATGGGTGTTTTATTTTTCCAAAACAGGATGACTATACATTTTTTGGCATTTAGCTTGAGACCATGACTTTAACACCAGGTGTCCATCTTAGTAAGGCCCTTTTGGAGAATGTCCATGTCAGCTGGAGAGTCAGTTATGGCTCTCAGTTTGCAGTCATCGGCGAACTTGGTTAGCCATAGTCCTCCTGTGTTTGCCTGTACTTCTGAGAAGTATATGCCGGACAGTAGGGGTCCCAGGACTGAGCCTTGTGGGACACCATTTGTGACTGGTTTAGAGTCGGAACTGGAGCCCGCTATTCTTACCATGTGAGTTCTGTCTGTAAGCCAGTTGACAACCCATCTCATGATGTAGGGGTTTATGTTCAGGCTGGTGAGTTTTTCTATAATTCCCGAGTGGGGAATGGTGTCAAAAGCCTTGGCGAGTTCAAGGTAGGCTGTGTGAACTACCTTCCCCTCATCTATGGCCTTGGTGACTGTCTCAAAGAAGTCAACCAGGTTTAGTAGGCATGATCTGCCCTTAACAAAGCCAAACTGGGTCAGGTCAAGTGTTTGGAGGTTTCCAATGGCTTTGTTAATGAGTTCCATGATGATGCGCTCCATAGCCTTGCAGACCAGGCTAGTCAAGCTTATGGGGTGATAGTTACCAGGGTCAGTTGTGGCCCCTCCTTTGTGGAGTGGAATAAATTTTGCTGTGCGCCATTCTATGGGCACGTAGCCTGTGTAGAGGCTGAGGTTGAACAGTGTGTTTAGGTGGGGGGGGGTTAGTGCATTCTGTAGTTCATGCAAGACGCAGCCTGGGACACCATCTGGCCCCATTGATGCTGTGCTTTTGGCTTTTGAAAGGGCTGTTTTCACCTGTGCATCTGTGATTTCCAGGACACTACACTTTTCCTGTATTGTTGTTGGCCCTTTTGGGGGTAAGAGGGGGGTGAAGTTTGCACTGAATCTATCTGCCAGGATGTTGTCGATATCAGTGGGTTCAGTATATCTTGTGCTTTTTTGCACTAGCTCAGAGCATATCTGCGAGTTGCCACTTAGATTCTTGACATAACTAAAGAAGGCTTTGTGGTTATCTTTCGAATCCTTGGCTATTTTTCTTTCGAAGTTAGCTTTGGAGGATTTTTGTGAGGGACCTTAGTGTCTTACTGATACTGATCAGGGATGTCTTTCCTTCTTTTCTGAACTAGATTCTTCCTTCTATTGTATAGCCTGTTTATGGCAGGAGTCCACCAGACTGGTTTCCTTCTCTTAGGGGAGTGAGTCTTGGTTTTGCTAGGGATGGCATGATCCATGCATCCTTGTAGGTGCTCATAGAGTGCATTTGTAAAGGTTCCTGCATCTTGGACACTGTTATCCTTTAGCGTGGGGGCTGTGAAACTTACCACCTCTGTCTTAAGTAAGGTGAAGTTTGCTATAGAAAAGTTTTTTAATGTGGTTTCCTTGGTTGAAGGTGGTGGTGTGGTGTGGACATTCAGAGTGATTAGTTTATGGTCTGATCTAACCAGTGATGGGTTGACCTCCGGTGGGGAACACCTGTCGCCCATGTTGGTGATGACCAGGTCCAATATGTTTTCACCTCTGGTAGGGGAGTTTACCAGCTGATCCAGGGCATTTGAGCTGATAAATTCCAGGAAGGCTGGAACTGGGAGTTTGTACTTGAGTAGTTTTCCCAGTTAATGGTAGGGTAATTGAAATTGCCCAATATCAGGGTGTTTGGTAGGACCTTCATGTTTTCAGGTATCTCCAGAAAGGCAGAGTGGTGGTCCTGGCTCATGGAGGATGATCTGTAGCAGGCTACAATTTGCATTGCAGATTTGTCTGATGTTAGTTGCACATGGATGATCTCAGAGGTATCATGCTGCACCACTAACCTGGAGGTGTAGGTATCCTTGATGAGTATGGATACATCCCCTCCTTTTGTGTTTTGGTCCATGTATTGTGGCCGAAATGTGTGGTATGAGATGTAGCCCAGTAGTGCTGGGGTGCTCTGTAGAGCCTTGAGCCAGGTTTCAGTTACTGCACAGATGTCGATGTTCTCCATACTGATGAGTGCTTCGAGCATGTGCATTTTGAGATTTAAACTCCTGGCGTTGAGAAGCATAACCCTCATTTTTTTATTTGTGCTGATTATGGAGGTGGGTTTGACTTTTGA